>NC_142947.1:37797804-37805304 GCF_046866305.1 Octopus bimaculoides | reverse complement strand
GGTGTGTGTGTGTGTGTGGTGCTGTTGTACTTGTTTTGCTATTTGAGTGTGCAGATATCACGATGGGTAGTACGGTTCCTTTGTTTGGTTTTACAAATTTTAAAGTTAAAAATCTTACAATTTTTAAGTTATTTTCACACAATTGCAATCGATACTTTAATACATGTTACAATAAAACATTATTAATATCAAACCCTTTAACCTTCTACCCAAATGACTCCAAATTTTTCGTTTTTAATCAAATATTATTCCATAGTATTCGTTTAACATTTTCTCCTCATACACTGACATGTGTATATGAGCGATTCGTTAATGAATGTTATTTTGCAATAAATTTCGAGAAAGGAGTAAAAAACGCTCTATTATCTTACTTGCTCGCATTCTTCTTCGACGCTTCCGTCTCTTGTTCGGTCTCTTCTTCCGTTTCCGCTTATGACCATTCACGTGACTTCGTCGTGTTCGATCTACGTCATCTTTAGCTGAAAAATATTTGAATAAAGTATTCTATATTTGAAACAGCAATCTTTATTGAACGCATTACCTGGAAGGCGACACACACACACACACACACAGAGTCACACACACACATGCCCATACACACACGCACATACACAAACATACATAATCACGCTCACGCACTTACACACACACACACACACATACACGTGCGCACACACATACACACACGCGCACAAACATAAATACACACATGCGCGTTCGCACGCACACATACACATACACGCACGCACAAACATAGATACACACACACATTGGTGACAATATATATATGAATTTATAAGTGGTAATATATTGGTTTCAAATTTAACCAGCAATTTCGACCTCGGCGGAATTTGAACTCAAAACGTGAGCGCAAGCAAAATGCCTCGCGGCCTAACGGCATTTTGTCCGGCGCACGAAAGATTCTGCCAGCTCGCTGCCTTACAAGAGGTAATATAATACGAAGAATAAGACGACGAGCTGGCAGAATCGTTAACACGCCGGGCAAAATGTTTTACGGCATTTCGTCCTTCTTTACGTTCTGAGTTCAAATTCTGCCGAGGTAGACTCTACCGTTCATTCTTTCGGGGGTCGATAAAATAAGTATCAGTTGAATACTGGGATCGATGTAATCGACTTACCCAACTCCCTCGAAGTTGCTGGCCTTGTGCCAAATTTGAAACTAATATATCCACACTCTTTCTACTATAGGCACAAGGCCTGAAATTTTGGAGGAGGGAGCTAGTTGATTGCATCTACCCCCAGTGATCAACTGGTACTTATTTCATTGACCCCGAAAGGATAGAAGTCAAAGTCGGCTCCCGGTGGACGAAACGCCGTTATTTTGTCCCCGGTGTGTTGACGATCCTGTCGTCTCGCCGCCCGAAAGAAATTCTTATTCTAAGGTAAGATCAATTACAAGTCTGCCTCAAGATAAATAAAAACAAAAAAAAAAACAAACAAACAAACAAATAAAAGCACTAAATTTATGAAGAATTCGGCTATGCAGCACATAACTCATGCAATCAAGTCTCGAAAGTATAAGAACAGGGCGTTTAATAAGAGGTTTCTCAACGTTTACTTCCACTGTCCATAAGAGAACGTCAATCAACCCGTCTCATTCTATGGCAGGGAGGAAGCTGTTTTGCAACAACGATGGAATCAACTAATAAAACTGCCACAACTAAACTCTGCCGCTGTTCTAAAGATAAGCGAAGACAAGACGCATGATGAAAATAGCGTTAAATCATGACGAAGATAATTAACTTGCTCGGCATCAAAAATGATACAAATAGGAAATAAACTCAATTATACTATGCGACGAAAACGAAATATTAACATATTTAGTAAAAGACCGCATTAGAAGAACAAAATACACAAGAAATTGGTAGAAATTTGAGAAATGAACTCGTGTCTTTGGTAGTTCCAGAGGAGAGTAACAGATTTTATACCTCAGAATAATTTTAATCGATAAAACAATTAATATAAATCTTGTACGTTTACTTAAAGATTGTTTCATCACTATTTCGGCAAATATGATGTAGGTAATGATTCACTGATGAAATAAGGCCTAAACATGACTGGAATTGTCTCCCGTTGAAAACATATAAAACGCAGCTAATATTGTATTTTTTCTTTGCATAAATATTTCAAGCTTAAAATTGCTTTTTCAATGCACTTCTACATTAAATATGGTGACTCTGCGAATGGTGTGTCAGAATAACTGTTACAAATAGATCAATCAGTAATATAAAAACATGAATTTAGAAATTTGATGGATGAATTTCGGTCCCGATAACTTTCGAAAGAAAATACTGAGAAATTAAGTTTCTAACTCCTGCTTTCTTTTACGCCATGGTAAGGACCTTGGAGAGGTGTAAACCCCTAAGACCTTTTACAGTCTGTATTTCACTGAATGGTTATATCTTTCGATACAACATGCGTTTATTTTGCCTTACTCAGCATAAAGTACGGACATGGATACATGTATCATGTAATGAAGTACGCTATGCTCAAATCTTTTGAAATCTCAAATTTCGTTAGTATCTGTGTGCGTGAATGCACACGCACGCGAGCACACATATATCATCATCATCATCATCATCATCATCATCATCATTATTCAAAACAGTATGGTTCCTGAAACGAACCATAAAACTGTTTTAAATAATAATATATGTAACTTCTACTAAATGGGATGAGTGCCTCTTTCTTTGGCTCACTTACTCGTATGTGTGTGTCTATTTGAGTGTGTGTGTGTGTGTGTGTGTGTGTGTGTGTGTGTGTGTGTGTGTGTGTGTGTGTGTGTGTGTTTGTGTGTGTGAATGTATGCATATTCGAGAAGCATCTGCACATTTTCTGCTCACGCAAGAAACTTCAGCAAATTCCTCTAAAACGAGGCTATGAAAGACACTTGCCAAAGGTGCTGTATAGTGGTATCGAGACCGGAAACACGTGGTTGTGAAACGAACTGTTTAACCACATATCCATTCCTGCTCCCCGTATAACACGTACGTAAAGGGGTAAAGGGTAAAGACCCCCTTCGGTCATGAATGACTATGGGATTGTACCTAGAAAGTTCTCCTCCGAGGAACAAGCCCTGGTAAGGTCATTTATGGTAGACCAGCAGTCAACCATGCATACCATCCTCTCCCCCCCCCACCACCACCACCAACGTTGTTCCAAGGGAAAGGCAAAGGACTATACAGCTTGGCACCAGTGACGTCACAATTCATTTCTACAGCTGAGTGAACTGGAACAACACGAAATAACGTGTCTTACTCAAGAACACAACACACAGCCCGTTCCGGGAATCGAACTTACTACTTCATGATTGTGAGCCCAGCATTGTAACCACTAAGCCGTGTGCCTTCATGCATGTAATACAATTAAAATGATATTCATCATTTTTTTTTTTTTTTGTGATTAGTGCAGCCAGCCATTTGGGCGCCACTCTAGGTGCCTCGGTATTTCCTAATCACCACTGATCCCTGTTATTCGTTACATACATATGTCGTAGTATAGAATTCTTTCCCGGCCTCGATGTTGTCGGTCCAATGTTTTCGCTTGCTTTTTTTTGCTTTTTTTTTTTTCGCTTTCCTTCAAATACGTCATGGAGAATGTGTTTCGATAAAAGGACTATAAACTTGCGGAGGGGAGAGAATAAGAATTGTGTTATTCATGCTTTCACCACAGAGATACCAATGAAGAACTACATACGAAGTCAGTTGACCAGATCAAATAGCATTTGAACAGATCAAATAGCATTTGACCAGATCAAATAGCAGAATGCCGTCTTATAAAAGCAGGATATAATGGATGATCTAATCCTAGGTATACATTATCTATAAATATCCATATGCGCACGCTAACACACACACACACACGCACACACACAAACGCACACGCACAAGCACACACATATCCAGTCTGATGATCGGTGACGTGAAATTCGAATAAATATATGTGAGGTGTCAGTTGCGATAAAAATATGTGTATGCATGAGTATGTGTGTCTGCATGTGTGTGTGTGTGTCTGTGTGTGTGTCTGTGTGTGTATGTGTGTGTCAGAGAGACGGAGAGAGGTGAGGATATAAAAGAGAGGCGAAGAAAGTGCATATACGCACGTATTGGGTTATATGTACATGTATGAATATTCTATATATACTCAATTTTAAGTTCATCTTTAATCTTTTACTTGTTTCAGTCATTAGACTACAGCCATGCTAGGGCACCGCCACGAAGAATTTTAGACGAACGAATCGTCACCAGCTCTTATTTTTTTTTTTTAAGCATGGCCATTATTCTATCGGTCTCTTTTGCAGAACTGCTAAGTTACGGGTCGTAAACATGTGAACACCGGTTGTTATGTGGTGTGCGAGACAAACACGAAGATATACACACACGTACATACACACACACAGAGCTGTGCTGGAGCACTACCTTTAGTCGAATAAATCGACCCCAGGACTTATTCTTTGTAACCCTAGTACTTATTCTATGGGACTCTTTGGCCGAACCGCTAAGTTACAGGGACATAAACACACCGCCATCGGTTGTCAAGCGATGTTGGCGGGGGACAAACACAGACACACAAACATATACACACACATACATATATATATATACATATATACGACGGGCTTCTTTCAGTTTCCGTCTACCAAATCCACTCACAAGGCTTTGGTCGGCCCGAGGCTATAGTAGAAGACACTTGCCCAAGATGTCACGCAGTGGGACTGAACCCGGAACCATGTGGTTGGTAAGCAAGCTACTTACCACACAGCCACTCCTGCGCCTGTAAACAACGCGATCGAATGTGGGAAAAAAAGGGGGTCAATGAGTGCTGCCCCTTCACTCCCTGACTAAATGGTTTAAACAAAGCTCTTCTTAATTTCTTTTGACTCAATCTTTATTTCTTTCTTACTTCCTACCAAACACAACGATGTCGAAACACCCGATATCTCAGCGATATCTCAGGATCCCTTGTGTCAATGAACTGAGTGTGTTATGAATACATATATTCATCGTAAAGGAGTTGTTCATCTGTAACGAAATTCGACAGCGACTAGCATAATCACGTTCGAATTTGCCAGAACGCATAAAGTAAATATATGGAGAGCGTTGTTTTATATTCCGTTGTTCGCCGTCCATATGACGATTTATATGCACTAATCTCACTCTCCTTCTATGAGACCCATTTTCTCTCTTTCTTACACACATACACACACGCTCTCTCTCTCTCTCTCTCTCTCTCTCTCTCTCTCCCTTTGTG
Source organism: Octopus bimaculoides (assembly GCF_046866305.1). Lineage (NCBI taxonomy): Eukaryota > Metazoa > Mollusca > Cephalopoda > Octopoda > Octopodidae > Octopus > Octopus bimaculoides. The sequence continues at coordinate 37,800,033 of NC_142947.1, read as the reverse complement.
ACTCTCGCGATCTCATTTTCAATGAGACGCTGTATTTCCCATTACTCATTGTCTTTTGAGTATTAGATTACTATCTATTTTACAAATGTTTTATTTACGATCCTTGTTCTTCGCGCCTATGTGTGTATGTGCTTACTTGTGTGTGTGTGTGTGTGTGTGTGTGTGTGTGTGTGTGTGTGTGTCATATATATATATATATAGAGAGAGAGAGAGAGAGAGAGAGGGGGCACACACGTTATATGGGAGGGTAGGCATGTAATATGATATATGCTGCTATATAAATAAATATCAATATATATAAATGCATGTATAAATGTGTGTGTGTGTGTGTGTGTGTGTGTGTGTTTCAGTATTATTATTCCAGTATTGCTAGAATAATACTGATGCAATGTATTATTTCATATAATAATCTTTTCTACTCTAGGCACAAGGCCCGAAATTTTTGAGGAGGGAGCCAGTCGATAACATCGACCCCAGTACGCAACTGGTACTTAATTTATCGGCCTCGAAAGGATTAAAAGCAAAGTCGACCGCAGCGGAATTTGATCTCAGAACGTAAAGACAGGCGAAATACCGCGCAGCATTTCGCCCGGCGTGCTAACGTTTCTGCCAGCTCGCCGCCTTATATATTATATAATAATATTTCAACAATGATCTTCAGGAAAATTAATGATGAAACAATGGTAATATGATGCAATAAAAGGCATTGATCACTTTACTCTCTTTTTCAGTTCTTATATTTAAAAATATGTATTTTATTTTTTACTTGTTTCACTCATTTAATTGCCGCCATCTTTTTATGTGCTACTATTAGTTTCCTGTACTCGGATCATGCCAAACATTGTTTTTTATAACACGTTTGACACCTAATGACTGTGCCGATATGTCAGACATGTTATAAAACAATGTTTGGCATGTTCTCAGCACATGAAGCTAATAGTAAGACATAAAAAAAATGTACTGTGTTTATTAAATGATACAAACACACACACATATATGTATATATATGGTGGCTGTCAGTGACTCGTAAACTAGTTTGACCACCAAAGCCAAATTATTTATTTCTTAATATTCCTGTTAGTTTAATTGCCACACAGTTTAAGTAGTAATTCGGGTCACTTGTTGGGACATTATGTACTCTAAGGATTAGACATATAGCTAAAATGAACCTAAGATCCACAGAAAATCATTCGCAAAAATTAGAATTTGGCAAATTTTCATACGTATGAACGAGAAGAATTAAGTTCAGTCATGAAAAAGCAACATATTTCGGGAAATCCCCGCGAGATTTGGTTAAATATTTGCTAACATGCAAGGAAATTACTTTAACAGCAACTAAAACTTCTTTGAAATTTCTATCGCTGTTTCTATTTTAGTTGTGATTACCAACCCTTCCCGCTATTCATGGCTTTGTTCTTTTATACATTCATACATACAAACATACATACATACATGTATTTATTTATTTATATATTTATTCATTGACTAGGTAGAATGCCACGTTGTATACATTGTATAACAGCGTTTAGCTATGTCTCACATGGAAATGAGTCAAAATTCTGTCGTCATTGACTTAGCTTTGCTTTCATCTAATTCAATGTTTGGATTCCGTAATGTAAAACGAATGCATACATATTACTACATACATATACATGAATATATGAATACATATACATGAATATATGAATACATATATTCATATACATACGCATAGCTGCTGAAAAGTACTTGGCGTTAAGGATATTGCGAAGGACCTGGCTGATGGCCCAATGTTCAGAGTTCTTTTGCAACGTTTAGAAAATCTGAGGGACCGCTGCAATCTGAATAAAATCATATTTAACAGATCTTCCTGTATTTTCTTTTACTCAAAACCAGAAACTTTCCGCTATCCCCTTACGTATATGGGTGTGTGTGTGTGTGTGCGCGCGTGTATGTATATGTGTGTGAGTGTATATGTGGCCCTAAGCCTTTATTCTGTTTATTGTCTCATGCCTCGTCCGTCAACTAACAGTCTCGTCTCGAGCCCGTCTCGTTTTGTTATGATTTGGTCCCATTCCCGGCAAGTTTCTTGCCGGTGCCTCCAGAGTGGAAGCAATATTATCGATAATGGCCGAAATTGCGCTCGACCTTCTGGCCGATAACTGAAGAGGAGATAGTGACATTTTGTGTTTTCCGTTCGTCTGTGTATTTAGTATATGTTCGTATGTTTATTTACTACACGTTTTTTTA
>NC_142947.1:37767804-37795304 GCF_046866305.1 Octopus bimaculoides | reverse complement strand
TTATCATATACATTGTCTTGTCTTGGTATAAAAAGATGGGCTACAGCAAATATTCTGCTCAATATCATAGATTTGCTTTGCTTGTCGGTTGTTTGATCTTAACCAGTTGAGCATCTCCCTTGGTGGATGACGATATGTGCATCTCTGATCACGAGCAGAAGTAGTGGGGGAGCATCATAGCCATGTGTTGAGAGGAATTCTTAGGGGTTTGGATAATTCACCTATAGAAACAGGAGTGTTTCGTTCTACATGCGGGATGGGCCACTCGACCTGAAGAAAATTCAAACTGGGTCCCACCTTCATGGCCATACGCTGTTTATCTTGATTTGAGATCACCATGTTGCGCACATATGGTTGTGATGCATGTGCCTGGTGTACTCTCATCAGACGGGTAGTCATGATGAGTATACTGGGCTTCGAATATTTTACCCCGGTGTCACTTTGATGGCATGCACTGCTCCCTCACTCAGTAACAATAATAATAATAATAATAATAATGATGATGATGAGGAGGAGGAGGAGGGTTATGATGATGATGATGATGATGAGGATGATGATGATGATGAGGATGATAATAATAATAATAATAATAATAATAATAATAATAATAATAATAATAATAATAATAATAATAATAATAATATTTATTTGTGTGTGTGTCTGGCTTTATAGAGATGTAGACAGATAGATCGCAAAATGTAATTAATATCAGCCAGAGATAACATTAGCCTAAAGTTGGCAAAAAGCTCTCATCATTTACCGACAATTCTCTTTAAAATTTACGTTTTGGAAGCTTCCTTGCAACTGGTAATCTCCGCCAAAACGCTGAAGGAAAGCCGGCTGCGTTCTCTCCACAAATGACGTAACGTACCGCAGATTCTAAACATTACACTTCTCTTTGTTCCTTTTTTCCTTCCTTCCTTCTCCTTCTCCCTCTCTCTCTCTCTCCATCACACACACACTCACACACATATACACACTCGCACATATATATTCTCAGTGAATATGTTAATAAAGTAACTGCTTACGTTCGTAAAGAAGAATTATTTGCGAAATAATATCCAGCACAGTTTTGTGCCACGTAATATTAACCTCACATCTCTCTTATACAGCATTCTGATTGGTTACTGAAGTAGCCGCTTAACTTTTTAATGTTAGATTTCATAGATCTTCAAATCAACCGCAGGAAGTTCATCACACAGAACGTCAAATGTTATGTGATGTCGGCAAAAAATGAGAAACTACGAGACTGGCTGCTGAACTTTTTAAGAGATGACAAATTGTAGTGATGTTCTTTCATAAAATCCATCGATGTTCTTTCATAAAATCCATCGATGTTCTTTCATAAAATCCATCGATGTTCTTTCATAAAATCCATCGATGTTCTTTCATAAAATCCATCGATGTTCTTTCATAAAATCCATCGATGTTCTTTCATAAAATCCATCGATGTTCTTTCATAAAATCCATCGATGTTCTTTCATAAAATCCATCGATGTTCTTTCATAAAATCCATCGATGTTCTTTCATAAAATCCATCGATGTTCTTTCATAAAATCCATCGATGTTCTTTCATAAAATCCATCGATGTTCTTTCATAAAATCCATCGATGTTCTTTCATAAAATCCATCGATGTTCTTTCATAAAATCCATCGATGTTCTTTCATAAAATCCATCGATGTTCTTTCATAAAATCCATCGATGTTCTTTCATAAAATCCATCGATGTTCTTTCATAAAATCCATCGATGTTCTTTCATAAAATCCATCGATGTTCTTTCATAAAATCCATCGATGTTCTTTCATAAAATCCATCGATGTTCTTTCATAAAATCCATCGATGTTCTTTCATAAAATCCATCGATGTTCTTTCATAAAATCCATCGATGTTCTTTCATAAAATCCATCGATGTTCTTTCATAAAATCCATCGATGTTCTTTCATAAAATCCATCGATGTTCTTTCATAAAATCCATCGATGTTCTTTCATAAAATCCATCGATGTTCTTTCATAAAATCCATCGATGTTCTTTCATAAAATCCATCGATGTTCTTTCATAAAATCCATCGATGTTCTTTCATAAAATCCATCGATGTTCTTTCATAAAATCCATCGATGTTCTTTCATAAAATCCATCGATGTTCTTTCATAAAATCCATCGATGTTCTTTCATAAAATCCATCGATGTTCTTTCATAAAATCCATCGATGTTCTTTCATAAAATCCATCGATGTTCTTTCATAAAATCCATCGATGTTCTTTCATAAAATCCATCGATGTTCTTTCATAAAATCCATCGATGTTCTTTCATAAAATCCATCGATGTTCTTTCATAAAATCCATCGATGTTCTTTCATAAAATCCATCGATGTTCTTTCATAAAATCCATCGATGTTCTTTCATAAAATCCATCGATGTTCTTTCATAAAATCCATCGATGTTCTTTCATAAAATCCATCGATGTTCTTTCATAAAATCCATCGATGTTCTTTCATAAAATCCATCGATGTTCTTTCATAAAATCCATCGATGTTCTTTCATAAAATCCATCGATGTTCTTTCATAAAATCCATCGATGTTCTTTCATAAAATCCATCGATGTTCTTTCATAAAATCCATCGATGTTCTTTCATAAAATCCATCGATGTTCTTTCATAAAATCCATCGATGTTCTTTCATAAAATCCATCGATGTTCTTTCATAAAATCCATCGATGTTCTTTCATAAAATCCATCGATGTTCTTTCATAAAATCCATCGATGTTCTTTCATAAAATCCATCGATGTTCTTTCATAAAATCCATCGATGTTCTTTCATAAAATTTAAGACTTCTGAGCAGAGTATCTCTAGGATCAATTTTTAGGTAGTTACTCCTTATAGTAACTTTCTCACACATCTCCTTAATGGGATAAACAGCTTCTTGATTTAATAGGATGTTGACTAATGATTTTTGGCATTTTATATCCCCATGAAATATCCTTAATTTGATACAACATTTTGGCCAATCGTTGCTGAGCTGTTTATTATTTATTTTCATACTTAACATATCAATATCTATAATAGACATTAAATGTTCATTCTTTATTTTACAGGTTTGATAAGGAGTGGTGAAAAAAATTGCAATTAGTGCGATTTTATCCTACCTTTAGAAGAAAAAAAATGGCTAAGTGCAAGGAGAGCGGCAAAAGAAATTAATGAGGTGGAAACCAGAGGAACAGTCAACGAAAGTGTGGCACAAAACTTGTTTAGATGTTTCGAGGAAGATGACACCAGCTTCGAAGACAAACCAAGGTTAGGGAGATCTTTTGTTGTAGAAGACGAGGCCTTGTTTGAAACGGTTGAACAACAGCCAAACACAAGAACTCGTACATTGTCAGCAGAACTTGGTCTCTCACAAAGTACTATCAATCAGTACCTTCATAAGCTCAGCCTTGTAAACAGACACCGTTGAGAAGCTCCTCACGAACTGACCAATGACCAGGCTCAACGACGTCTGAACATTTGCACACAACTACTGGCAGATCCTCGAATGCCCGTTTTTTTGGCATCGAATTGTAACTGGGGATGAAAAATGAATTTATTTTTGCAATTTTAATAAGATAAATCAGTGTCTTCGTTCCGGCCAGTCATCAGAACCTATATTCAAACAAAAGCGGTTTGAACAGAATCTCATGTTGTGTAGTTGGCGGAATTTCGAGGGAGTATTGCGCTTTGAGTTTGTCCCAGATGGTCATACTGTGAGCAGTAACTCAACAATGGCGAATATATAATGCTTTGAAAACCCGCTGCCCGACATTGATCAATCGAAGATATGCACTCCTGAAGCATGACAATGCCCCAGTATACTGGCAATGTGACCAGCGAAAATTTGAGGGGCTGAAAGTGCTACCTCACCCTGCCTACAGTCCATCAAATTCCCACTTTTTCCGAGCTGCACGGACGGTGGTTCAATAATGTGGATGAAGCTGAGGGGTAAGGTGTTTTTGCCAATAAACCAGTCAAATCTATAAGCGTAGAATTGAGCTTCCGGTACAACGATGGAAACTGACAATAGAATATGAGAGAATATGATAGAATATATTTTGATAAATAAACGCTTTTCGTAAGTAATTTGTTTGAGTTATTAATCAATGTTTTAAATACGAAAAGACTTTTGAGTCAACCGAGTAGTTATGATGGTGGTGGTAAGATAACATGGAAAGGAAATGAAATCAAATGTCTCGATGAATGTCAGAATGTTTTTGAAAAACTTCAATACTATGCACAAGTGGGCTGATGAAAACAAGATGTTATTTAACACTGAAAGTTTAAAGCAATTTTAGCACAATGCAACCAATATACACGGCGACCGGAAGAGACTACAACCCCAGGCTCACAATGAGTGTGTAACCCTGCCAATTACAGTGAGTGACGATGCATCTTTTATTGTGCATACAATTAAGATGGCAACAACATATTGCTGACTGGCAGGATGTATTCTGAGAACATTTAGAATAAGCGAATAATAAGTAATACTGGTTTTGTAGAGAACGTTTTCTCAGTCATGTGAATTATTTCTCGCAGCTGTGATTAATATTTAGTGTCAAGTTTACTACAGAACTTGAAGTAATCTTATGTTCCTATAGCATGAAGATTGTCTTCATGAACCAGATGAACAACTGAGGGAGGTTGAAAGTGTTATGACTCTATTTCGTGGACGGCAGAAGGGAGGAAGATGTTAGAAGTCTGGCATCAAATCTCGTTATTGAGAGCTATGCAAACATCTGAATTGGATAACAGTGCAGATGGTCGAAAGTTCTCACCGTTGGAGAGACCAAGTATTGTAATAAATTGTGTGACAAATGGCCACAGATTTTCAATACTCTGTCGGAAAACGCAAATGTTTTATATGGAGTCGATATTAACACATGCAAACAGCAATTCAACTTGTGAAAGATCACTAGTGAACAAACATCAAAGCAAGAAGCACACACGAGAGCAGTGATATCAACATTGCTCTCTCAAGAAATACCGACAATGGAAAGAAATCTAAAGCAGCATAAATGGTGGAGTTTCACGAGGGCCACAAAACTTGTGTGTATGTGCGCGCGCGCGCATTCGTGTGTGTTATTTCTTTACTACCCACAAAGGGCTACACAAAGAGGAGACAAGCAAGGACAGACAAACGGATTAAGTCGATTATGTCGACCCCAGCGCGTAACTAGTACTTATTTAATCGACCCCGAAAGGATGAAAGGCAAAGTCGACCTCGGCGGAATTTGAACTCAGAACGTAGCGGCAGACGAAATACCGCTAAGCATTTCGCCCGGCGTGCTAACGTCTCTGCCAGCTCGCTGCCTTTTGAGTGTGTATGTATATGTATGTATATGCATGTATGTATGTATGTATGTATGTATACATGCATGCATATATGTGTATTTGTGTGGCGGGGTGGAGGATCGATTGCAAGACTCGTTAGAGAGCCAGACAAAATGAAGCAACGTGAAGCGACGTGAAACAACGTGAAGTGACGTGAAACGATGCTGAAATGAAGAACATTGACCCAAAAAACACGAAGCAGCAGCCGGTCGAAGAGTTGAACGCACGGCTTTATATTCATGAGCCGAAGACAGAACAAAAGCACCGAAACACCGCCAAAATGGTAGTTTTTAAACCAGGTGGCGGATGATACCAGCCAACCAACCACTAAATTGAGGTTAGACGTTTTATTGTTTCACAAATTCGTACGTGTAGTACCAGCCTGATGCTATCAACGTTTAATAGTTTTCTTTTTAAATCTATTTACATATAAACTTAAATATGTATACTTATGTATGTATGAATGTATGTGTATATATATATATATATATATATATATATATATATATATATATATATATATATATATATATATATATAAATATATATATATATATATATATATATATATATATATATATATATATATATATATATATATATACACATATATATATATATATATATATATATATATATATATATATATACACACACATATATATATATATATACATGTGTATATATATATATATATATATATATATATAGATATATATATATATATAGGTATATATATATATATCACATTGTTTTGTTTTTCTTTCTTTTCTTCAACATAAGAGAAGAAACCCCTTTTTTTTTAGAAAAATAAAGTAGTTCATTTATTTATTTATTTATTAAATTTATTTGTTTTTGGGTTCTTTCGTTTGTTCGTTTTCTTTGTTTATCTGTTTGTTTTGTTTGTTTCGCTGTTGTTGTTGTTTTTTTTTTGTTTCTTTTTGTAAGTTCCAACCACCAAAGATACATAATGAGAAACAGGTGCCATTTTCTAGATGTTTCTAACATATTTGTCCTCTCTTCATTAACTTCAAAGCTGTCAGTGAAGAACTTTAATAAGCAAGACAAAAGAAAAAGAAAAAAAATGTAGGAATTCTCTTGAAGCTTTTGCACCGTTTTCCTTCCGTTATTATTATTATTATTATTATTATTATTATTATTATTATTATTATTATTATTATTATTATTTGCTTTTATCTTCTTTTACTCTCGTTGCATGTCATTATTTTCTTTTTTTTCAAATATTTTTCACTCCGTAACTTTAGTTCGTTTAACTATTTTCAAGATGAAAAAACTATACTGTTGTTCATATTTTTGTTGCGGCTGCTGCTATTATTATTATTATTATTATTATTATTATTATTATTATTATTATTATTATTATTATTATTATTATTATTATTATTATTATTATAGTTCTTGTTGTTCTTCATTGCCGTACTTCAACATGTTTTAGAATCTCCGTAGGTTTCGTTTTCTTGTTTTCCTTTCCATATGATTGTATTTGTTCTTAATTTTATTATACTTTAACTGTTGAACCGTCCAGGATTGTAGAAACTGGCTAGCCCATTTTATTAATCGTCCCACAGGGAGAAAAAAAAATTGAGGAAAACGTCTCTTTATTAAATTAAATAAAATTTTTCAAAATAGCTTTCACGCCTTTGTCTTTGCTGCGCGGCAAACAAAAAGACAAAAGTGGGAGGTAATTTTGAAAGTAAAACTTTCGTTCGCAGGTAACACATCTCATTTTATTTTCTTTACTGCCCACAAGGGGCTAAACATAGAGGGGACAAACAAGGATAGACAAAGGGATTAAGTCGATTACATCGACACCAGTGCGTAAATGGTACTTAATTTATCGACCCCGAAAGGATGAAAGGCAAAGTCTACCTCGGCGGAATTTGAACTCAGAACGTAACGGCAGGCGAAATACCGCTAAGCATTTTACCCGACGTGCTAACGATTCTGCCAGCTCACCGCAAGTAACACATCTCACCACACATCACAGGCGTAATAATGAGCAACAACCGTAACAGCTGTATCAATAGCAAAACAACAACAACAACAACAGCAGCAGTAACTACTACGACAATTACAAACAGCAGCAGACACAACAACAAACGCAACAACAGCAGGAACAACAACAGTAAGAACGATAGCTGTAGATGCATCGAGGTATCACAAAAAGTAGCAGGTACCAGGAGTAAAATATTCACTGTCGTTCACAAAATCACTAAATTTCTTTACGTTCTGAGCACAACATCAGCCGAGGTTAACTTTGCCTTTCATCCTTTTGGCGTCAATAAAAGAAATACTAGTTGAGCCCTGAGGTCGACGTAATCTTCTTACCTCTCCATAAAAAAAGTTGTTGGCAAAATTGTGACAAAATTTGAAACCATTGTTGTTATTATTATTATTATTATTATTATTATTATTATTATTATTGTTCAGTAGTTTTATTTTTATAACATGCTTTCACTTCATTGACGAGCGCAGCTCTGTGTGCCTTGGGTATGTGCTGTGGTTTGCTGTGTTGCTCTTATGGTTACTGTATTGAAAGTGTTTTGTGTAGGATGTGTGCAGTGCCCAGTAGTGCAATTTTCTGTATGTTATATATATTTGTAAGTCCTGGTGTTTTTGTTATGTATTTGTCTGAATATTTTTTTATTATACCTACGGCACCTACTATGATAGGAATTGTTTCTGTTTTTAGATTCCACATTCGAGTTACCTCTATTTCCAGGTCTTTGTATTTTGAAAGTTTTTCCATTTCTTTTAGGGAAACGTTGTCATCTGCTGGTATTGATACATCAGTTAGAAAGCATTATTTTCTTCGTGATCTTTGACAACTATATCTGGTCTATTTGCCTTAATTTCTCTATCTGTGTGTATTGGCATATCCAAGAGTATGGTTGCTTTCTCGTTTTCTGTAACCTTTTCTGGCGTGTGTTTATACCATCTTTTTTCTGTTGTTATTATTATTATTATTATTATTATTATTATTATTATTATTATTATTATTATTATTATTATTGTTCAGTAGTTTTATTTTTATAACGTGCTTTCACTTCACTACCGAGCGCAGCTCTGTGCGCCTTGGGTATGTGCTGTGGTTTGCTGTGGTGCTCTTATGTTTACTGTATTGAAAGTGTTTTGCGTAGAATGTGTGCAGTACTCAGTAGTGCAATTTTCTGTATGTTATATATATTTGTAAGTCCTGGTGTTTTTGTTATGTATTTGTCTGAATATTTTTTATTATTATTATTATTATTATTATTATTATTATTATTATTATTATTATTATTATTATTATTATTATTATTATTATTATTATTATTATTATTATTATTATTATTATTATTATTATTATTATTATTATTATTATTATTATTATTATTATTATTATTATTATTATTATTATTATTATTATTATTATTATTATTATTATTATTATTATTATTATTATTATTATTATTATTATTATTATTATTATTATTATTATTATTATTATTATTATTATTATTATTATTATTATTATTATTATTATTATTATTATTATTATTATTATTATTATTATTATTATTATTATTATTATGTAAGTCTGCCAGCTGGCAGAAACGTTAGCACGCCGAGCGAAATGCTTAGCGATATTTCGTCTGCCGCTACGTTCTGAGTTCAAATTCCGCCGTGGTTGACTTAGCCTTTCATCCTTCCGGATCGATAAATTAAGTACCATTTACTCACTGATGTCGATGCAAGAAAGTATACTAGTCCTTTAATATTCAATATTTAATATTCAATATTTCATTTATTCAATAAGACAATCAATACATCATTTCATTTTACTCTATATACTATATATTCTATATTTTACGTTAATATTATAAGAATATAAATAAAACATAAAAAACATAGATGGAATTCTTTTGAATAATATATTCCTCTCTACACTATCATACAAACCCCTTATATATATATATATATATATATATATATATATATATATATATATATATATATATATATATATATATATATATATATATATATATATATATATATATATATATATCGTATTTGGATTTGGTTTGCAAGATGATTTTTTATGTGATTTCGTGTGTTGAAGCATATTCTGTTGTGTCTGGGGAGAGTCATTTTCTTATCGTTCCTTAAAATTTTTATTATTAATAATAATAAAAATAATAAGTGGAAATTTTAACGGTGAGTGTGTTAAATTTTAAGGCACGATAAGAAAATGACTCTCCCCAGACACAACAGCATATATATATATATATATATATATATATATATATATATGTGTGTGTGTGTGTGTGTGTGTGTGTGTGTGTGTGTGTGTGTGTGTGTGTGTGTGTGTGTGTGTGTATGTATGTATGTATGTATATGTATATGTACATATATATACGACAGGTTTCCATTGTTTCCGTCAACCAAGTTTACTTATAAGGCATTAGTTAGTTCGTTGCTATAGCAAAAGACGCTTACCCAAGGTTCCGCGTGATGGGACTAAACCCGAAACCACGTGGTTGCAAAGCTAGCTTCTTAACTACGCAGCTATACCTGCGCGTGTTCTTTAAACTATTTAGATAGCTTTATTATGTCTGTATTATTTTTACATTTTTCCTGTAATCACCGTCTTCGTTGATTATGTGCCAAAAGGTGCGTAAGAATAAGTGTGTGTGAGTATATACGTGTGTGTATATATATATATATATATATATATATATATATATATATATATATATATATATATATACGTGTGAATGTGTGTGTGTCTGTGTGCGTGGATGTATGTATGTATGTATGGATATGTATATATGTGACTGTTTCTGTGAGTGTGTGTGTGTGTCTATATTCTGCTTGTGCATTTACGAGGAAAATCCTGTTCTGTATGGCCTTTCCAAGCGATTGTGTTTTTCTATGGTCGTGTTTGTTTAAGTTTTGAGATATTTGATCCTGAGCGAGAGCAGCCATTGCTGTGTGATTAAGAAGCTCGCTTTGCAATCGCATGGTTTCGGGTTCAGTCTCACTGCCTAGCACCTTGAATTAGTATAATCTACCATTGCACCGGCTGACTAATGCCTTGCAAGTGAATTTGGTAAACGGACACTGTATGGAAACCTGTCGTGTATTAGTACATATATACATATATATCAATTGAGCACCCCCTATTAAGAGAATTTGGCTATAGATGTTCAACGATCAGATACCAGTAAATGTAAGTAGAGCACAAATAGAAAAAAATGGAAGGCTGACCGTGGAACACGGACCCTTCTGTGAATCTGTACATTTTCTGCAAACATGACAAAAGTTAAACCACTGGAAGAAAGCAATCCTTTTGAATTTTTCTATCCATTTAAGAAACTGTGTTCTTACCAATCTTCGACTTTTACTATCCAAAGGGGTTTTTTTCTCACCAATATTTACACTCTATTATTTATGCTTTTATCTCCTTCGAGTTCAACCGTTAGAGACAAATTATTTCTCGTTCTCTCTAAGTCTCCAAATTCTTAAAAATGTAAATATATTATATTCATATTCTAACTCGTGATAACATTATATAAACCCTACAACAGAAGGCGAATCACGTGAATATTGCTTTCCCAGTAACGATACTCCAGATTGCACCAAATAGGCCCTATCAAGTTAAACTGTCAGAATTGCACTTATAAACATTATATTTGGTAATTCAAGAATATTTTCTACTCTCTTATCTTAATGGGGTCACAGATTTATATCTTTTGTTGTAGTCACTCAACCAACATCAGCTAGACTGCTTCTGTACTGTCTCAGACACCCAGATGCTTTGTTTTTATCATTATTATTATTACTATTTTTCATGAGCCATGGGACTTATAAGGCCGATTAACCGTCTTCAGTGACGTATAACTAAACCGACATTACAACATTCTTCTTTAACGGAACGCCGATCCGTCGTAGGGTTAAAGGCCAGTAGTAATTTTGAGGAGAGAAGACAAGTCGATTACATCAATTCCAGTACTTCACTGGTACTTTATTTTATCGACTCTGAACGGATGAAAGGAAAAGTTGACCTAGTCGTGATTTGAACTCAGAGCGTAAAAAAATCCGGAAGAAATGCCACTGAGCCTTTTTTCCGACGTTGTCACAATTCTGCCAGCCCGCCACCTCACACAGCCAAATATCGCACTGAAATTTTATATTTATGATTTAGATAAAACGCCAAAATATAAATATAATATGCTATATTTTATATGTATGATATTCATATGCAGGGTCAATGATAGAAAAAAAAGGAGTGAGAAACCAAGATTTGGTGTAATTGGTAGTACGGTAACCCGACGGGAGAAGAGAGAGAGAGAGAGAGAGAGAGAGACATTGTTCGTCTCGCATTGTATCAACTTTTCTAATATTTCTGCTCAAGGCCGCCCGAATAAATGCTTTTTAATGTGTGTATATATATATATATATATATATATATATATATATATATACACATACATATACATATATATACATACATATACTCTCTTCAATGAAACTCTTTACTATACACACACACACACGCACATATATATATATATTGTCCCGAAACAGATAAAAGAGGAAACAGATCCTATCAGCTTTAAACGGAGTCTAGACAGCTTTCTTCAAAGAATACCAGACAAACCACCCATACCTGGATACAACTCACTCAATAAGAACTGACTACTTGAATGGACCATAGACCAAACTTGACTGTAAAAAGGATTTAGATAATCCTATCAGGTGGTGCTATTAAGTTAGACATGGCCTGGACCAATCTTTGGTCGAAACATATCTAAGTTTTTTTATCTAAGTTTTTATATATGCGTGCATCTGTGAGTGTGTGTGTGTTTGTGTGTCTGCGTGCGTGTGTGTGTGTGTGTGTGTGTGTGTGTGTGTGTGTGTGTGTGTGTGTGTGTGTGTAAACATGCGCATGCGTATTTTGTGACATAGGAAAAACTCTGCACGTCACCTAAGTAGAAACAATGGGGACTTCCATCTATTTCTCAAGATCTCTCTTCTTAAATGCTTTTGAAATCAGGAAAACATTCACTGCAGTTATCGACCGTGATACAAGAGCCATAACAAACGTCACGATGGACGTCACAATACCGCTATTACGCAATGGCTGTTCCTACTAAACTAGAAGAGGTAATGACACTATTACAATGACACAGTGATAAGATGCAGCCTTAGCGACGAAATAGTACGGGGTGTGAGAGATATTTGAACACTTATCAGTATATTACCGTCTTCAAACAAACTAAAAGGGTTTATTTTTTTTAGATCCTTCATAATAGATAAAATGGTAACACAAGAAAAGAATAGACATGCTGTCATTGTTGTTATATATACGGAACAGCGATTTAGAAATTGCCAATTTTCTAAATGTTACAAGATCTTTTGTACACAATGTTCAGATAGAATTGGAAGCTTCTAGCCAGAATGTTTCAACTGTGTCAAAGAGAAAGACTATTCTAAACGTAAGGACACTGCAATTCATCCAGAAGGTTTAAAATATTATCAATGAATATCCAGGAAAAATCAATGAGAGCCATCGCTAAAGAACTTCAGGTGTCAGAGTGCACTGTCAAAACTGTGGTGCATGAGGACATTCGGTATAAGTTGTATGTACTGAGGAGCAGCTAGTTGTTGTCTACGAAGATGCAGGAAAATCGTTTGATCTGTGCCAAGCGGTTACTTAACAACGTTAAAAACCCTCACGAATATGACAGGGTTTGGTTCTCTGATGAGAAAAACACCCTCTAAGACCAAAAGTCTCACAGAAGAAATGATAGATGGTTATGTACAGATCATTCTACTGTTCCCAGAGTGATGCATTCTAAGTCTCCACTGACTTCGATGATTTTGAAGAGGTAAGCAACAAAGATCATATCATGCCGCCTCACACCTTTCCATTGATTCTTAGCATTAATACTACAGGAACTACAGGATATGTTGAGGTGCTGAAGACAGCCACACGAAGCTGAAAATCAGCAGATAGACACTAGTATATATAAGTATATATAAGCATGTCAAGATATACAACTATATGCATGAATATACATACATAAAACAAAACATAGAAATCTGCACATATACATACATGCATACAAAAAAACTCTGTTCACTGTTGTTGAAATTTGAATGACGGAGCCTTGGATCTAGGTTAGAAACCGGCTCTTTCTTTGTTGGCATGTTAGATTATCGAAGTTATCGCAGAGCAACATGAAATGGAGTGTTTTGCTCAAGAGCACAAAGCACCACCTGGAATCGAAACCATAATCTTGCGATCCAGAATGCAACACCCTAACCGCTAGACTACGCACTTTCACATACATACATACATCTTTACAACATACATACATACATACATACATACATACATACTTGCATACATACATACATACATACATACATACATACATACATACATACATACACACATACGCGCACACACATATATACATAGGTATACATACATACATACATACATACATACATACGTATATATATACATACTTACATACACACATCCGTACATATATACATACTTACATACACACTCACACGCGCACGCAGAGACAAGCATACACACACAAATTACGACATATGTTTAAACAAGTGGTTTGTTTATACTAAACAAAAGTCCGTCCCCCACTTATCTCCCCTTTAATCAGATGTTACATTAGTGACATTGTCTTAAACACAACATTCCTTTCTATGAAAAGACTTTAGTCGACATTCGCTGATGATAGAGTACCAATGTTTACAGAGTAGTATATTGTTAAATAATAACGACAACTAGAATAATCAAACACACACACACACACACACACACACACACACACACACGTATATATATTTAAACATGCGTACAAACATACATACACACACATACACACACACAGATACAGACATATTTATTGACACATGTATGTGTATGTGTGTGTGTGTGTGTCTTTGTGGGTGGGTGCATGGTGCTACATAGACATCTATATACATAAGTGGGAGGAGCGCATGCGTGAGTGTATTCCAAATATTCTCCACCTAGAAACAAGATCATTTATGAATTTTTTATTTTTTTTTGTATGTTTCTTTACAACGAAGTCATTATCATCATCATTACAAAAGTAATGATGATGATGATGATGATGATGATGATGATGATCTTGAGCGCCGCCACCACCACCACCACCACCACCACCATCATCATCATCATCATCATCATCATCGCCATCAGATACACAAAGAGGCCAGAAGACCATTTATACCGATAAGTGTAGAGCTAGTAACTATACTTTACGATTCATTGCCTTATAGACACACACACACGCACATGCACACACACACGCACATGCACACACACATGCACACTAATATCGAACAGTGAAAATGAACAGTCAATATGCATTGATGGATAAATATTCTTTATTTGTGAGTTGACAAGACAACTAACGGTTTCATGCGAGGAGATCTTTGCAATTGTTTAAGTGTGCCACATGTAAGCGTTGATAGTCGTCTCCATTTGAGATGGGAATACCCAAGAAGACTTCTATGTGACACACTTGACCACAATTGCAAAGATGTCTTCATATGAAACTATTGGCTGCATTGTTAACCCACAAATGAATTGCGCGCGCGCGTGTGTGTGTGTGTGTGTGTGTGTGTGTAAATTGGGCAGCATTTTTTAAATCACGCACTTAACAGAAGAAATTAAATAAATTGAGCCTTCATCAGCTATCACTCCAAGAGGTTAAATTAAGTACCAGTTGCGTACTGGGCCAATCTAATCGACTGTCCCCCTCCTCCAAAAATTTTAGGGCCTTGTGCCTTGAGTAGAAAAGAATATAAATTAAAAGGTAGACCCAAGTATTATAATAACTATGAAACTGAACCACGATGTTAAATATTTAATAATGTTTTCTACTATAGACACAAGGCCTGAAATTTGGCGGAAGAGGGCTTGTTGATTACATCTACCCCAGTGCGTAACTGGTACTTATTTTATCGACCACGAATGGATAAAAGGTAAAGTCGACCTCGGCGAAATTTGAACTCAGAACGTAAGGACGGACGTAATGCCGCTAAACTTTTTTACTCGGCGTGCCAACGATTCTCCCTGCTCAACGACTTATAATGACTTTATTTATCACAATATAGATTAACAGGTAGACCAACGTGTAATATAAAAACTACCAAACCGAGCCAAGATGTTAAATATTTAATAATACGATAAAGATATTTCGTGAGGCACAGCAGCTAATGTAGCATCATGGAATGATTTATTGTAAACATTCACAATGCTTCATAACTCCCAGCTGATGTTGCAGTTTACGATAAGTTAATTAATCAGGTGCAATTATCTTGTTATATTATATACAATACTTTTTGTAACGGTATTTGCAGATAAATTTTCGGATTTTTCTTATTTAACAAGTTGGTTATTGCAATATACATTTAGCTATTTAATGCTAAAATTTGATGCTGTTATATTTGACTTTCTATACATTATTATACAGAACAGTAACATTTTTGTTATCATTAATCCTGAAAAACATGATTCAGATAGCGAAGTTTGAAGTTATCTTCGATCATAACAATATATAGGTTATTTAAATGATTGAATTAGACTTATAGTAAATGCACGAAGAAGCACAACTCTTTATTGATACAGCAAAGCATGATCTTTCCTTTGTTAACTGCTAGAACAGAAGTTATTTCTATCAAACACGCACTATCATACAAATGTGTGTGAGTGCGGGTTGTGTGTGTGTGTGTGTGTGTGTGTGTGTGTGTGTGTGTGTGTGTGTGTCAGTGTGTGTGTGTGTGTGTGTACGCGCACGGGGTAGTATCGAACAGTAAGAATTAGTGCTCAACACCGCATTTAATGAATAAATATTCTTTAATTCTTTATTTGCGGATTAGCACTACTACCAATGGTTTCATGTGCAAAAAAAATTCCACAATTTTCAAGTATTCCATTAAGAATGTTGGTTTCGCCAACTTTTCGGATGGTCCTACCCCGTGTGTGTGTGTGTGTGTGTGTGTGTGTGTGTGTGTGTGTGTGTGTGTGTGTGTGTGCAAGTGTGATGCATGCGTATTAAATGCGCGTTTATACTATTTGGAAGGACAACATTTCCTTTAGCTTTTTCCATACGGTATCCAGATATAATTAAACCTATCAAGTCATCAACGTGCTGACCTTTCAAGAGTGAATTTATGTCAACAAAACTGTTTTCTCCCTTTCTCACCTTCTATCTTGCCTTCTCTCTCTCTCTCTTTCTTTCGCACACACACTCATTCCGTACTTCAGTATATTATATACACATACACACATATATACACAGACATATATACTCACATACGCATACACACACACATATATATAGATATATATATATACATGACATGTATTTACTTACCTACTTCACATATGGTTCCGGAAAATTTTGGTGGACATCTGCACACATTGTTACCAACGCAGGTCCCTCCGTTTTTACAAGGAGATTTGTTACAGTGCTCTGAAGAAAGAAAAACATAGCAATTAAAACGAAATATATATGAAATTATTATTATTATTATCATTATTATTATTATTATTATTATCATTATTATTATTATTATTATTATTATTATTATTATTATTATTATTATTAATATTATTATTATTATTATTATTATTATTATTATTATTATTATTAAGGCGGCGAGCTGGCAAAATCGTTAGCACGCCGGGCAAAATGCTTAATGGTATTTCGTCCGTCCTTACGTTCTAAGTTCAAATTCCACCGAGGTCGGCTATGGGTTTCATCCTTTCGGGGTCGATAAATTAAGTATCAAGGAAACACTGGGATCTATGTAATCGACTAGTCCCTTCCCCCACAAATTTCAAGCCTTGTGCCAATAGTAGAAAGGATTATCATTGTTGTTGTTGTTGTTGTTGTTGATGGTGTGTGGCAAACGTTCGTGATTTTTCCAAAAGCATTGGTAATGTGAGTTGAAATACAAGACGACGTCGTAGTTTTGGCTCGGAAACGAAATCCTCTCCAAAATATAACCATGGAATTATTACAATAATTTTAGGGAAGTGGGTATGTTGTTGTAACTTTCCTGCACATAAAAGCATCACAGAATAGTCATGGAAAAGTAAAAACGATCACTTTTAATAGCACTTGTGATATTGCATCCGCTATCCTTACAATTCCCGATAAAATTATTTCACACTAACATTTACAGTTACATTCCCGTTCAGAGATCTTGATCACGTCATGGAAATCATGTTGCTGGTCCTATGAGTTATAGGGCTCAAGAATTTTTTAAATAAAACTGTATTATATAGTGTATATACATGTGTATGTCTGTGTGTATACGCTTAGGTGCAGGCGTGGCTGT
Organism: Octopus bimaculoides; assembly: GCF_046866305.1. NCBI lineage: Eukaryota > Metazoa > Mollusca > Cephalopoda > Octopoda > Octopodidae > Octopus > Octopus bimaculoides. The sequence goes on along the minus strand of NC_142947.1, from coordinate 37,777,528 downwards.
GTGGTAAGAAGCTTGCTTCCAAACCACATGATTCCGGGTTCAGTCCCACTGCAAGGCACTTTGGGCAAGTGTTTTCTACTATAGCTTCGGGCCGACCAAAGCCTTGTGAATGGATTTGGCAGACGAAAACTGAAAGAAGCCTGTCGTATATATGTGTATGTGTGTGTGTGTGTGTGTGAGTTTATGTCTGTGTTGCCACGTCCCACCCACAGCTTGACAGCTGGTGCTGGTTTGTCTACGTCTCCGTAATCTAGCGGCTCAGCAAAAAGAGACCGATGGAATAAGTACCAGACTTTAAAAAAATGTCCTGGGTTCTATTTGTTCGACTAAAACTCTTCAATACGGTGCCCCAGCATGGCCGCAATCAAAAAATGACTGAAACAAGTAAAAGATAAGAATAAATATACTCACACACACACACACACACACACACACACACACACACACACACACGCACACACAGAAACAGACAAGCAATTGGCTTACGCACAAGTACCATATTGTGAGATGCTCAAGTCCACGGCTATAACTGAACAACAATAAAATTTGAGGTTTTCCACTTGTCTAAGGAATTAATTAATTTGATTGCGTAAAGTAAGCATAATTAATTAATTATACACAAACATACACGCGTTCACATACACACATGCATACACACACTCATGCACCTACAAGCAGACTCATCAAACTATTTAAATTGCTTCTTGTCTAAAAACAAAATGTGTGTGTGTGTGTGTGTGTGGAGGAACGTTGCCCTAACACTTGTACACTAATATTTAGAAGAAGAAGAAGAAGAAGAAGAAGAAGAAGAAGAAGAAGAAGAAGAAGAAGAAGAAGAAGAAGAAGGAGGAGGAGGAGGAAGTAGAGGAGTGAGGAGACAGACAAAGAAAAAAAATTGAAAGTTTATTTATCTGCTGATTTGCCCTTCTCCGCCTCTAGTTTGCAGTATTTTGCTTCTCTCCAGCGCTTGAAGTAGACAAAAAGCAACAACAACAACAACAGCACCAACAACAACAACAAAAGTAACAACAAAACCAATAACAACAAAAAGCAACCACAAATTACTATTGCAAAGACTACGTCAATATTTAATCAGGTTAACCTATTTCAAAAGTGTGGTGAACACCTGCATGGAAACTGCTGCTTATATAGCTATCCACCAAAGTTACTATCATTATTATTATTATTATTATTATTATTATTATTATTATTATTATTACTGTTAGTATTATTATTATTATTATTATTTGACAGATGTAAAACACCAGTTTGTCTATCTGTCCATCTTATCTATCTATACTTGTGTGTGAGTGCATATGCGTATGTATGTATGTATGTGCGTACATATGTATATATATATATATATATATATATATATATATATATATATATATATATATATATGTATATATATATATATACATGCATGTATCTATGCATGCATATGTATATATGCATATGCATATACTTGCACGTACATGCACGCACACACACAAACATACACACACACACACAAGCCCTTGGTAAAAATTATTAATTGTTAATTTATTAATAAATTGATAGACCTTTACCCTTTTAATTGTAATGATTATTCACTCCCTGATAGTAAACCGCAAATTTTCTGCGGTATTGCTTGTGACGCACATGGTAATTTTCTTGAGGAGGAATAGTGGACTGGCTGGCCTATGTGGGTTCGGATGTGCTTCCAGGCTGTGCCGATGCATGGTGTTCGCTCGTTCATGCATGCACAGTTTGCTAGCACCGTCGAATTTACAACTAGAATATCATACCGATGAAGGAAACGGAGTGTTATCGCTCCTAATCCAGAAACGCGTTTATGATTAACTTCGACTGGTTAGTTTTTCTTCTTGTTTTGCCTTTGTGAGTTACAAGTAATGCTATCTGTTGGAGTCTCAGCTTTTTAGCTGCTATTTCTGAACTTCGGTATGTGGTGAAGCAACTATTTGCTGATCCCTTAATTATGTATATGTATATATATATATATATATATATATATATATATATATATATATATATATATATATATATATATAAGGATAATATCAATATTTAAATATCGATTTTATCAGGTAGCCAGCATGGGAATAAAAACCATCAAAAGTAACAATTATTTAAAATTATAATTTAGGGTATCTAAGAGATACCACCACGCTGAAAATAGCAGTCAAGACTTGACTCTAAAACCACATTAAATGGTCATATAGCGCCAGGAGCTTTTCTGAGTGTATTCCACTGATGAGGCAAAGCATTTCTTATGCAGAGCCAGAAATCCGGGATCTGGAATTATCCAGTAACTTTTGCTAGTTTATTTTGTCTCTTCGTCTTCTCTCCTGGTGTTATATGAACATTTATTGTGGTTTAGAGTCAAGATTTGACTGCTATTTTCGGCGTAGCGGTATCTCTTAGTTACCCTAAATTATAATTTTATATATATATATATATATATATATATATATATATATATATATATATATATATATATATATATATATATAGGGGAAACAACCCTGAATATTAAATAGGTTGAAATAGATGAAATATGAAATACTGTGAGAGTTTGATATTTGATGCAGCGTAGACAACTCTGGATATATTTCAGTTTTATTAGAGCTCATCAGTGGAGGATAGTTAAACCATAACGGTAGATCTTAAGTCACCAGAGAACTATACAGAGTGATTTTGAACGAACGCAGTATAGTGTTTGTCGAGAAGTAAGGAATCGAAAAATTACTGCTCAGTCTGCAGTCAGCGACGAACATCGGCAACCTACCCGACCCGTCTTGTATGTATATATATATGTATGCATGTATGTATATATATATATATATATATATATATATATATATATATATATATATATATATATATATATATATATATATATATGTATGTATGTATGTATGTATGTATGTATGTATGTAAGTATATGTATATGTTTGTGTGTCTGTGTCCCCCCACAATCGCTTGAGAACCGATGCTGGTGTGTTTACGTCCCCGTAACCTAGCGGTTCGGAAAAAAGCGAGACAAATAAAAGAATAAAAAAGAAAAGAAAGAAAGAAAAGAATTTATATATATATATATATATATATATATACATGTTGCTTGTCTTGTTTTCCATTTGTTTCTTTCGTTGTTCGCAAAAACAGTTCATATTCCATGTATTCCTATTTCGTATTTCTCGTTGTTTTCGTATTTCATGTTGTTTACGTTCTGTGACGCCCTGTGCCCACATATGCATATGTATATACGTATATGTGTAAGTATGTACATATACGTATGTTTAAATGCACATATATATTATTTATATTATAACATGTATGTATGTACGTATGTATGTATGTATGTATGTATATATATTATTCTTTCGGGTATAGGCACAAGGTATGAAATTTTTGTAGGCTGAGGGGTGGGGCTAGCCCATTATGGAACCCAGTAGCCAACAGGTAATTATTTTAATGAATTTGTCATTTTAATATTTCAATACGTAACTTGAAAGAGAGAAATTTTACTTACGATATTGGCAAGCTTCACCATAAAAGTCTGGGGCACACCAACAGTGACCTTTCTTAACACATCGACCTCCATTTTGACATCGTTCTTTGCATAAAGCTATGAATGAATACAAACAGGCATATATTTTATATCAATGTATGCAAGATTAGTGTTAAACAGCATAAGCGGGTATATATATATATATATACATTGATAGAAAGGACAACAAAAGAAAGAAAGAAATAGATCTCGATATTATGTAAATAGACGAATTTATATGTAAAAATATGTGACACTTATTCGGTAGCCATGATAAAACTCCGAGTTTCGGATGCCGGTGGGGGTGGGAACCCACGCCGCCATCTCTTCAGTTATCCGGCCATTGGAAATTCCTGTGAGAAATTACCTTTTTTGCTGTAACTGACATCTTTATCTTTTAAGGACCATATATGACTGGATGGCGGCGTGGGTTCCCACCCCGGCATCCGAAACTAGGAGTTTTATAATGGCTACCGAATAAGTGTCACATATTTTTACAGATATATATATATATATATATATATATATATATATATATATATATATATATATATATATATATATATATATATGATATAAACAACTGGGCGCAATATAATACCATAAAGAAAAAAATTAAATCGTCACTAAATGTGACGTATATATATATGCACATATATATATAATATATATATATATATATATATATATATCCTTATATGTATATATATATATATATATATATATATATATATATATATATATATATATTACGCTATGTATCATCAATATGTATTTAAAATACGCTATTTGTTTTTGTATTTACACTTATTCCACTATTTATTATTCACCTTCATGTATTCAATTGTATTCCACTTTTACCTTTTATATTCAATTTTCTGAGACCTATCATGTTTTCAGCTTTAACCAACTTACTTATTATACTGCACGTATATAAGTCTTGATTTTAACAGATCAAAAACCAGAAGTAATTTGAAATTACAGATTGAAATTTAAGAAACCCAAGGTGTATTGGTGCTTCCTCATCTCTATATGAGGAACTTTGTTCTTCAGGAACTTTGTTCTTCAGGAACTTTGTTCTTCGGGAACTTTGTTCTTCGGGAACTTTGTAGTAAATGTGAATAATAATGCTTATGTAAATTTGTATCTTTTGAGTAGAAACCACACCTGCTATCTCTTGAAAACCTCTATAAAATTATCTGACATGCTTGTAAGATCAAGTACCAATGTGTAAGTACACATGTACTTTGATAGTGTTGCAGACACATACATGTACATCATTTAGGAAATTAGGTAGAATATTTGTTGTAGAAAATAACATAATGTAGAATAACGAGTGAATCATTGACTGCAACATATTGTACATATTAAAAGTTATCAAACCTGTATATTTGGAAAGTGATAAATATAATTAACTTATTTTCCCTGTTATTTTGGTATTTTTACTTACATCGTCATACTCTCATTTGAAATTTATATCTTGTACATTTTTCAACAATATCTCCAATTGGAAAAATCGAATATTTATACATACAAACCAAAAAAGTTGTAACCCGCCGTCATTATCGACAGCTCGGATACTCTAGTAAATTTGAAATAGGGAACGAGAAACAAACCTAGTGACGTCATGAAAGGGAGACAGATTCAGTGATGTCATAGAAGAGGAACAAATCTATTGACGTCAAAATACAGATCACAGTCTCACAAACGTCATAACAAAGGAAAACTATTGAAGTCACGACGCCATAAAAAAATGAAGCAAACCTCTTGTGTCTTTCTGTTTCAAATTATCTCCCATGTTTACGATATCTGTTGAAAATTTTAACCGTTAGTTCAATCCATACATTAGTAATGATAGTATGAACAATATTTTGTGGCAAGCTGGCAGAATCGTGAGCACATCGGACAAAACGCATAGTGGCATTCCTGGCTTTACGTTCTGAGTTCAAATACCACCTAGATCGACTGTGAATTTTTAAAATCTTTTTCGGGGTCGATTAAACAAGTAGCAGCTGAGCACTGGGATTGATATAATCAACTTGCCCTTTCCCCTAAAATTGCTGTCCTTGTGTCTACAGTAGAAAGAATTACTAACAATAATATTATCGGAAACTAACAGTTACTAATGAGCATTACTAAATCAATGGTATTTAATAACGATTTATTAGTGGCAACTGATAATGATCTATGAGCGCTTCTTAATAATGACGTATGACTGATATTTAATGATGGCTTAATGAGTGAACTCTAATGAATAATACTAAAGAAAGATTTATGGGTGGGACTTAATAGCATCTTAAGAATGGTACTTAGTGACATCATAAGAGTGCTATCTACTAACTGCATGTGGATGCCTAATGGATGATGCTCTGTAAGGACTAAGGAATGATGTTCCATAACACCTTATGAGTGGTACCTTATAACATTTTAAAATTGACTGAAAACACTAATGTAGCAATAAGGAAAAAGACAGACCTGGCACGACAAAGACACCCGGTTTAGGGGATAACTGCGCCCATCCGTTCTACTCTGCCCACTATTCCTAGAAGGTTACTGGGTTTAGAGTCTTCTGGTGCCTCCTCAATAGAGTTCTATCAGAAGCAGCGTCCGGCTAAAGCATCTGTTTTCAGTAAACCTCTCTACGTATTCCTTATAGACATCATCGGAAAGTGGAACTTGGGCGTAGAAAAAGTAAATGAAATAAGGCGAAAATAGCTAATAGTTTTTCTTACGTAATTTCGACCATAATCGGAGTATTTCTATTGTCAGATATGTGACTTCATCTGCATATACAACACGGCTGAATATATTTGAATATATAATAAATATATATTATATTATAATGAGCATATTATAATTTCACGCATTTTTCAAGTTGAGTTATCAGGATGGTAACCTAGGAGTAGAGCAATAACGAGATGGTTGGATAACATCCATAGCTTCGGTTGGTCACGCTTGGAAATCCAGCCTGAAAATCTAATGGTGGTTGCTTTTGATAGGACCCTGTGAAGAAGGTGTCTGAGAACTCTACCCCAAGTAATATCAGCACTGGCTTTAGCTTGGTATGGGTGCTGTCACTGAAGTGTAAATTTAAATAACCCAAAATTTCAATAATTATTGTTCTATATTATTCATATTTTAGGCCACAAAATTCCTAGTTCGAATACTGTCTGGACATTATACACTTTCAAGAATAAGACATACGATGACAAAAGATGGAAATGTAGTATAGATATAATACTGCAAGTATATACTGTTGTTACAAAGGGGAAATATTCTGGTAAATATGATTTTAAATGGTACTACTCGAAATTGAAATATTGTTTTCTAGTTCTACAAAAGAAAACCAATAAGGGATCAAGAATTAATTCTAATGAGAAATAATGTTCATTGATCACGTAACTGGTTCAAAGAATGCTGCTCGTTTTCTTTTTGCGCGCTTTTTACTGTGAGGTGAACTATATAAACCAGTGAGTGAACACATGGTGTGGAGGTTGGTGGTGTGAAGTCAGGTGATCTGGGACTACAGTCAGTGTGAAGCTGACAACGAAGACAGTTGGAAAAAAGATGCGACGTGACCAGTCGAAGTGAACTCGGGCGACGAAGAACCACATTACACAAGATAAATAGCCAGGTACGACTAATACTTCCAGACTTGCTGGGCTGGCCTGCAGTTTCCCAGCTGCTCACTTGACTGTTGGAACTGTGTTGGTGTCAGGAGGCCGCATTTTGCAACAATATATAAAAATTGTATTAATAGTCCGAACAATAATATTATTTTACAACAGCTCATATAGAGACTTAAAACTGTTTAGATGTCTCAACACATCCAAAGTAATAATACAACTCTTTGGATGTATCAATTGTTTGGATTTCTCTCCACATCAAAACAATTAAAGGCCGGCACTTAAAGAAAAGATCAGAACGGAATCAGAACACTTTTTGGTAAGTTTCCCTCTAGTGTCCAAGCAGTCGTCAATAAAGCGAAAACAACAGTTTTTAACAAACAAACAAGCATCTTCGGAGCTAAAGCCATCTAGTAAATGGCATACTCTTGCATTCTAGTGCAGCCGTTTTGATGCCGCTTATTTGGCGTCACTGATACGACGTTTTCAAATTTCTCTCGTCTCTCTCTCTCTCTCTCTCTCTCTCTCTCTCTCTCTCTCTCTCTCTCTCTCTCTCTCTCTCTCTTTCTCTCTCCTTCCTGACCTTAATGTGAGTACAAACGTGAATGTGTGTTTCCTCCCAATGTTAAAAAATGCACGTCAAAACAGGATGAATGACCAGTCAGTCAGGCCAATTCATCAGCTGCACCCAATCGTCTAAACAGCTGCACCCAATCGTTTCATTCGGCGGAAGGGGCTAGTCCAATGATCAAACTTAAAAGCCTGAAAATACTAAACTCCATAACAGTACACGTGACAATGGCATAAAGGAGACGCGGGCTGACGTATAATAAAAGCTTAAATAAGCAAACTTAGATATGACGGAAAATAATGACGGTAAAAGAAATAATTAATATTTATGCTGACAGAGAATATTATATGCAGGAAGCAGTAACGAATCTCTTGTAATAAGAAAACTGTTATAAAATAAAGATGACTTGCTTATTAATTTTAAATTCGTTCCGACAGGTTCGAGTATGAATATGCTAATCGCTGGTGTATTTTCTCGCATGAGAACAACTCCTTTACGACAAATGTATGTTCATACCATACTCGATTCTATAGTGCAAGAGACTCTAGAACAACCGGTGTTTCGACATCGTTGTTTCCCATCAGCCAGAAATGCCCGGGTTTAATAAATTTAACAAAAGTCAACGCTCTTGTTTATAAATTCAGCAGACAAACTGATTGCTGATAACGAATTATTAATATAAAATACCTATTATTATAAAACATGAAAACAACTTTTCCTTTACGACGAATGTGTGTTCATAACATATTCAACGCTTCAGTGCAAGGAACTCTAGGACAACCGTTGTTCCGGCATCGTTGTGTCTCGACGGGCAAAAGCACACGGGTCAACTGACTCTAATAAAAGTCGACGCTCTTGTTTAAAAATTCAGCAAATAAATTGCTATTTGATGAGAATTTATTATTATAAAATACCTACTACATAAATATTGCTTTCAAATTTTGACACAAGGACAGCAAATTCGAAGCAATGGGTAAGTCGATTACATCGACCCCTGTGTTCAACTGGTACTTATTTTATCGACGCCGAAAGGGTAAAAGGTAAAGTCAACCTCGGCGGAATTTGAACTCAAAACATAAAGAAGGACGAAAATACCGTTAAGCGTTTTGGTCGGCGTGCCAACTCGCCGCCTTTCTACAACACAAATATTGAGAAATAGAACTATGACTACAAAAAAAATTATCAAAATGGAAACTATTTAACGTCAGCAATGTGGCCAACACACATGACATGGAAGCTGATATAGAAACAATAACAGAAAATGTCGCAAAAGCTAAAAAAATGAATTAAATTCGGGACTGCAAAATGTCAATGCAGTAAACAGACACTGGCTTAGCCGGAGAAAAAAACTGTACAGAGGAGACGTGGTTAAAAATAAAAATAGTAGATAAATATAGGTGCAGATCTGGCTATGTGGTTAGGTAGCGCGCTTTGCAACCATGTGGTTGAAAATATCTTCTACCATAGACCCAATCTGATCAATGCCTTGTAAGTTTGGTAGAGAGAAACTGTGAAGAAGCGCTATATATATATATATATATATATATATATATATATATATATATATATATATATATATATATATATATATATATATATATATATATATATATATATATATATATATATTACTTTTATTGGCTTAGCTCGACTATACTGGAGCACCGATGTTGTGTGTGTGTGTACGAGTAAGTATATATGCGGGTATATTTGTGTATGTTTGTGTGTGAGTCTGTGTGTCTATGTGTATGTCTGTGTCAATGTCTGGTATCACACTCTACTCCTGCTTGATAGCCAGTGTTGGTTGGCTTATGTCCCCGTAACTTAGCGGTAAAATATGTACCAAACTGGAAAAAAAACTGAAGTGCTGAGGTTGATTTGTTCGACTATTATCTTCAAGTTGGTGTCCCAGTATGGCCGCAGTCCAGTGACTGAAATACGTGAAAAATAAATGGGTTTTTCTGGAGTTTTCTT
>NC_142947.1:37757804-37765304 GCF_046866305.1 Octopus bimaculoides | reverse complement strand
TATATATATATATATATATATATAAATACATATATATTCATATGTTTTGTGTGTGTGCTTTATACATATGTTTTTGTCTAAATAAACATACATATACATATATTCATATATACCCGTGTGGGTTTACGTGCGATTAATTCGTTAAAAACATTAAAAACATCCAAATTATTGATGAGTTACAGAACAAACCGAGACATATGTTATCAGACTTTCCAAAGATAATCAGTGTTAGTGAGTGACAATGCAACATGCTGACAAAAAAAAAACATGAATTTGATCAATAACAACAATAACGACAACAATGTTGACGAAGATGATGATATAACAACAACAACAACAACAACAACAATAGTAACGTTTATAATAATAATAATAATGATAATAATAATAATAATAATAATAATAATAATAATAATAATAATAATAATAATAATAATAATAATAATAATAAAATATATATAACATACAGAAAATTGCACTACTGGGTACTGCACACATTCTACGCAAAACACTTTCAATACAGTAAACATAAGAGCACCACAGCAAACCACAGCACATACCCAAGGCGCACAGAGCTGCGCTCGGTAGTGAAGTGAAAGCACGTTATAAAAATAAAACTACTGAATAATAATAATAATAATAATAATAATAATAATAATAATAATAATAATAATAATAATAAAAGAAAGAACATGTATGATAATCGACATAGCATGCCCCAGTGACAACAGGATCAGTGTGAAAGAAGAAAAAATAAACGACTATGACGATTTGAAGTGGGAAATTCGAAGGTTGTGGTCAAGAAAGTAGACGTGATACTAATAGTAATTGGTGCACTTGGAAGTATCAGCACTCTACTAGCAACATGGCTGAAAAAGATCGGTGCAAGTGTGAAGGTAGAACACCTACAAAAATCAGCATTGTTTGGAACTGCAGAAATTCTTCACAGAGTCCTTGAAGCATGACTAGTAAAGAAGTGTCACCTTAGTCTGCTGGCTGTGGACAGCTGATACTTTCCATCATGCCCAGCAAAATAAGCTGTGTGTTTTCGTATAACAATAATAATAATGATGATGATAATCAATAAGAAGACAGAAATAAAATTGGGAAGAGTGATATAGAAATTAAATTTATAGAAAAAATTTGATGAAACACATCGTGAATATATTTAATAAACAGGATTGCATATAAACTAATTTTTGAAATAATATTTTTAATTGGTATTCTTCAATTAAATGAAATGCAATTGGCGTTAAGGTATAGATATTACTTTCAAATTTTGGAATATGACCAGCAATTTCGGGGGACGGGGTAAGTCTACTACATCGACCCCAGTTCTCAACTGGTACTTATTTTATCGATCCCAGTGCTTGATTCCTACTGGTTTTATCAACTCCGAAGGGATGAAAGTCAAAGTCGACCTCGGCGGAATTCGAACTCTGAACGTAAAGACGGACGAAACACCGCTAAGTATTTTTCCCGGCGTGCTAACGATTCTGTCGCCTATACATGCATACACACACACACACAAATATTTGTGCTTGTGCGCATGTGTATTGAGTATCTATGTATGGTCTGTATATTCTTTTGGGCTCTGCTCTTATAGAAATATGTGTGTGTGTGCGTTTACTTTATAAAGGAAACAGGACCCTAATATCTGTTTAATAAGATGGAAGCGAATATTATGATGAAGAAATGTCTGTCAAAACGTCAACAGCTACATGACATTAAAGTCAATAAGATTAATTAAATCACGCTTTCAAGTGGTTTAGAAGCGTTACAACTGAATTTGAAGAGAATTTATAGAGAAAGCAGGAGAAAAAAGACTACGATTCACTATTTCAATTTTAGTAATAGTCATAAACTCTGTGTGATCGCTGGATTTGCTACAACAGTTCCCCCCATATCACGTCTTTCCATTTTAAATATGGAAAGGGTATGTTGAACATTGTATATTCGCCTAAAAGATAGGAGATGAACGCAATTGGAACGCTTTTCATTATTTGTTTAGGGCGATGCTGTATTCTGTCTCCAAAAGCAGGAACCGATGTCTCATCAGCCGGCAAAACAGCTCTGTAAGTGTTTCGGTCCCTACCACCGCAACGAGCTTTGTCGAATTAGATCTCGCGACTCTGGGTCAACTGTTTCTGTCATCCCCAGTGCCCTTCTTACTGTATCACTTGTCCTCTTTCATGGTCCAGATATTCTTTTACCTATTTCAGTCATTTTGACTACGGCCATGCTGGGGCACCTCCTTTTAGTCAAAGTAATCGCCACCTGGACTTATTATTTGTAAGCCTAGTACTTATTCTATCGGTCTATTTGGCCGAACCGCTAAGTTACAGGACGTAAACACACCAGCATCCATTGTCAAGAGATCGTGGGTAGGACAAACACAGACACAAATACACAAATATATACATACATATATATATATATATATATATATATATATATATACGTTGGGCCGCCTTCAGCTTCCGTCAACCAAATCCACTCACAAGGATTTGGTCAGCCCGTAGCTATAATAGAAGTCACTTGCTCAAAATGCCACGTAGTGGGACTGAACCCCGAACAATGTGGTTGGGAAGCAAGCTTCTTACCACACAGCCACATTTGCGCCTGTATAATGACAATTTTCTGACATCTTTTCTTCGCAGCTAGTTGAAGACTGTTGGGCATGGAGTGAACCCTGTCGCCAACATATCCTCTAACGTCTGTCCCTACTGGAAGGCATATGGCCTCCCACCCATAAGTGTACCCTATCAGAGGTGACCTGGATCTAAACAACAACAATAACATCAACATTAACAAAGCCGGCAAGTAATTGTTAATTAGATAGTTAACTGTTGAAAATATATGATTGGTTGATGAAAAGCAGATAACAAAGCAAAACCTGTTTTAATTTATTTCAAAATTTATTTATGAATCCCGATAGCAACAAAAAAGATGTAGAATATCTGAAAATATGCCAAAAACCTGACAAAGTACAGGAGAACTTGTTGAAGATATCTGCGATGCCGACGGACAAATTACAACTTGAGTGGATTTGGCACAACTCAAGGAATCAACGAAAAGCCAGTAATTACGCGAAGAAAATGTTTATCTTGTTTTCGTAAATGACGAGAACGGCGCTGTTCGGATAGGTTTAAAGCAGCGATGGCGGTTGGACACGTATACCTGCATGTGTGTGTCTATGTGAGTTTATGTGTGTATGTGTGTATTTGTATCCATGAGTGTGTATATATACATATATATATATATAATACATACATACATATATATATATATATATATATATATATATATATATATATATATATATTTATATATATACATACACACAAACACGTGTATGTATGTATGTATGTATGTATGTATGGGAGAGATAGAAGCTGAGGGAGAAGGAGCGGACTTTACTGTTTATCATGTTTGGGTTAGAGTGAAAAGGAAAGAAACAAAGGTGAAAAAGAGAAAGATAGAAAGATTACAAAAGAAGAGAGGAGGTAATGAGTCATACAAGATGTTATTCTCCAGCAAAATTCAATGGCTCCTACTTTTCTGCTCGGGTTAATTCAACGAATTCGAATATTGCTTATCCATTTTACCCTTCTGGTAATTCTTGTAGAGGTTTCGGCGATAGCTTATTGCTTTTCTTGATACTGGGCCTGTCGGTCAGTTCTGAGTCATCAGATGTATAATTGAAGTTGTTCTAGCTATGGTCATTATTCCCTGAAGCAATGACTATATTGCTTTGTGCGTCCCATCCTTGAAAGGTAACACGGTATAATTTGAGGTAGATTTAGCTGTTTTTTCTTGCAAGAGAGAGAGATTTCCCTGCTGATAAGTTGACAGTAAGCATAGTTGTTATATGATAGACGCAGGAGGGGCTGTGTGGTAAGTAGCTTGCTTACCAACCACATGGTTCCGGGTTCAGTCCCACTGCGTGGCAACTTGGGCAAGTGTCTTCTACTATAGCCTCGGGCTGACCAAAGCCTTGTGAGTGAATTTGGTAGACGGAAACTGAAAGCCCGTCGTATATATGTATATATATACATGTGTGTGTGTGTGTGTGTTTGTGTGTCTGTGTTTGTCCCCCTAGCATTGCTTGACAACCGATGCTGGTGTGTTTATGTCCCCGTCACTTAGCGGTTTGGCAAAAGAGAACGATAGAATAAGTACTAGGCTTACAAAGAATAAGTCCCGGGGTCGATTTGCTCGACTAAAGGCGGTGCTCTAGCATGGCCGCAGTCAAATGACTGAAACAAGTAAAAAAGTAAAAAAGTAAAGTAAGAACTAACAACTTATATTTTGTGCAAATGAATCGAATGTATTATAAACACACATTCGTCGTAAAGGAGAAAGTTTCTCCTGTTATGAAACACCACAACGATTAGCATATTTACGTTCGAGTTCACAGCAGCGTATTATAAAGGAATGTGGAAGTCATCGTTTTTGATTCTCGCTGTTCACTATGCATATAATGATTTATTGTTAGTTGGCAAATATCATCACAGATCATCGAACAGTCTGAAATTATAAATAAGACTATCGGTTCTTGTTACATTCATTGGACCGACAATGTTTCTGGCTGACGAAACACAATTGATATCGAAATCCCGTTTGTCCCAGAACCCCTTGCAGTAATGAATAGACTGTGTTATAAATACAAAGTCGTCATAAAGGAGAAGTTCTCCGGTGATGGAACACAATAGCGATTAGCAATTTCACGTTTAAATCTACCAGAACGTATTAAGAATGAATATGCAAGTCATTGTTTTGAATCTCGCTGTTCACAGTGCGTTTGATGACTTATAACTTATTATTATTTTACATAGGGTGTCCACATAAATTACCTTTACAATTTGAAGAATTCAGGACAAAAATTGCAGATAACTCAGCAGCATTCGACATGAACTCCATTGGTTGCACGCAACACATTTAGGCGATACAATACAACAGATTTCCGGCTTTCTAGTTGACTTTTATGTCCTTTGCCGATATATATTAGTGAAAGATAAACACACACACACACACACACAAACTCACCCAAATTCTCTCTCTCTCTCTTTTATATCTGTTTATACATACATATATATATATATATATATATATATATATATATATATATATATATATATATATATATACATATAATTGGATGTGTATTTTTCCCTTGTTTACAATTGACACGGAAATGTCTTCTTGATGAGTTTGATTTCTTTCTTTCTTTCCTTGATGAGAAGATTACATTAATTTTCATTTCAGATTTATGTTATGTAGACGTGGCTGTGTTAAGAAGTTTGCTTCCTGACCGTTCAGTGCCTGCTACTTTAGCCTCGGACCTATACCCTGTCGTTGGATTTGGTGGACGGAAACTGAAGGAAGTCCGTCCAATGTGTGTGTGTGTGTGTGTGTGTGTGTGTGTGTGTGTGTGTGTGTGTGTGTGTATGTGTGTGTGTGTGTGACTGTATGTATGACTCCGTGTGTGTGTGTTTTCTGTCTATGTTTGTCCCCACTACTGCAGCTTGACAACAGATGTTGGTATGTTTACATCTTCATAACTAAGTGGTTCAGCAAAAGAAACCGATAGAATAAGTACCAGATTTGGGGAAAAAATGTACTGGGATCGATTCGTTCGACTACAATATTTCAAGGCCCTGACCCCAGCACGACCGAAACAAGTAAAAGATAAAAAATAAAGTTTAATCTTTGATATTGCGTTAAAGGCGTAGAATAAAATCACAACTTCAACCCGATATGAAATGTTTAATACGGGGCCTGTTGGACTGCAGGGCACGAACTTGTGCTTCTGATATTATATTTGAATCCATGACAAAACTCGTGCTGTTGTTTAGGAGTTTCGTCACCTACACTAGCTCTGGATTTGCAGTAGAAGGGGTCGACACACCTTGAGAGTTGCTTCACCGCCTGATAAGAGGTCGACTCCTGCATTCGGATACAGAGTACGACAGAACCCTCAGCAGAAAACTGTTCACCCTAAAATACTAACAAATTGACTCTCCTAAAAGACGATATCTTCCAATAGACGGTCTCACATCAAGAATCTTGAGAAACAAATACAAATATAGAATACATGAAATACACTACTAGTGCACTTGGTATTTTCTCCCTCTTCTACATCCCTAACACCCACGAAGCGTTCTTGTTCCTATCTATAGCGATTAAACTTTGTTTACCTTATTCATATTGCTTCAAAATCACTACATTAACGTGTTTCAACCACCACAACCGACCCAGAAGTTAACCATGCGTGAGAGAGCGGATAACCTGATGGAACTTTAATGAAACATTATTTACAGTAAAGTGCAATAAGCTGCTGTCGCTTCTTCATAGTTTCGTCTCTTTCATTGGGCGGCCATTATATTTTCCGTATTGTGAATTCCATGCTTGAATTGTATATTAAATATTAAGAAACCATAAAACAGTTGTATACACAAAACTATAGATTTTAATTAGATCCACAACTGAATGTGGCTTTGCTTTTTGGCGCCATAGTTCTACGAATACGGAACACACACGCACACACACACATACACACATACAAACATATATATCTATGTATGTATATATATGTGTATATATGTCTATGTATGTATATATATATATATATATGTATATATGAATATATAAAGATATATATTACATATATATATATATATATATATATATATATATATATATATATATATATACATACATACATTTATATACATATATATATATTTACATATACATGTGTGTGTGTGTTTACTATTATTTTTACTTTATTATATTTATATTTTTTCTTTGTTGGGGTTAGGGTTGTCTTCTCAGATCATTTATATTCCGCGAATAAAGAGAAAGTTTCTGTTGTAAAAATGACTAAAGGACATTATGGAAGGACAATTTTTGGAAATTAAACGTTTAACAGAAATCTACGCTTGGATTATTTGTTTACCTATAATAATCATACAACAGCTGTGTATACAAACTGAATAATTCTATTGGTTCCCATTGTGAACTCTCCTTTTTGGCGCCACAGATTCCTGTTTTAGTTCTTTAGTTCGTTTAAAAGAACACAATTTAGACAAGTCAAGCTAGAGTAATAATTTCTTTTCCGTTTTTTGCTTCTCTGGTATAATGTGTGTGTGTTGGCACTCCGTCGCTTACGACGTCGAGGGTTCCAGTTGATCCGATCAACGGAACAGCCTGCTCGTGAAATTAACGTGCAAGTGGCTGAGCATTCCACAGACACGTGCACCCTTAACGTAGTTCTCGGGGATATTCAGCGTGACACAGTGTGACAAGGCTGACCCTTTGAATTACAGGCACAACAGAAGCAGGAAGTAAGAGTGAGAGAAAGTTGTGGTGAAAGAGTACAGCAGGGTTCCCCACCATCCCCTGCCGGAGCCTCGTGGCGCTTTAGGTGTTTTCGCTCAATAAACACTCACAACGCTCGGTCTGGGAATCGAAACTGCGATCTTATGACCGCGAGTC
>NC_142947.1:37732804-37747804 GCF_046866305.1 Octopus bimaculoides | reverse complement strand
GTCTGCTCGATCAAACTTCAACAGGTGGGCAAAAACGCCAACGACAAACATCACTACGACTACTACGACTACTACGACTACTACTACTACTACTACAGATACTTACTGGCGATGATGATGACGATGGGGGTGATGACGGCGGCGACGGTGGTGGTGGTAGTGGTGGTGGTAGTGGTGGTGATGATAAACATAGCTATATGGCCAAACTTTTGGGAGTGGGAACGGACGATTATTTCGCCACATTCCCGCCCCTCAGTACTTGACCGGTACTTTATCTTATCGACCCAGGAAGGATGAAAGGCAAGGTTCACTTTGGTGGACTTGAACTCATAACGCAAAGATTTTACATCTAAATACTGCCATTGGTAATTCTCTTCGTCGCGCTATCAATTCCGACGACCCGTGGTTAATATTGTGGAAGTTATAGTAAGTAAGCCGGCATAACAGGATTATTAAGCTATGTTGATGTGTTTAGATATATATTTAACATGCAGCACTGAGGCAAACTCAAGACACCAAGATCTCTTTTGTACAGGTCATTTACAAGTTAGCTTAAGTCACAATGCAGATCAACAACCAGAAAGGTTACAGCAAGATTAACTGTACGGGCCAGGGGGAGGTTTTAAAGAAGAAAACATTCTGTAAATTATATTAAATGCAATGATAATAATCGGGTACACGGGTGCAAAGGGATGCAAAGATGTGAGGGACTCAAAAATTGAAAAACAAAAATAATTAAACGAAAAAAAAATATTGTAAAATAATAAACATAAATATAATATAATTGAACAATTTAGTAAATAAATGGAATGAAAGTATTTGGTACGCATGCGCGAGTGTGCGTGTGTGTGTGTGTTTGTGCTTGTGAGTGAGCGTGTGTATGTATGTATGTGTATGTAAATATATATATATATATGTGTGTGTGTGTGTGTGTGTTCTTTTTTACTCTTTTACTCGTTTCAGTCATTTGACTGCGGCCATCCTGGAGCACCGCCTTTAATCGAACAAATCGATCCCAGGAATAGTTCTTAGTAAGCTTAGTACTTATTCTATCGGTTTCTTATGCCGAACCGTTAAATTACGGGGATGCAAACACACCAACATCGGTTGTCAAGCGATGGAGGGGTGACAAACACATACACACAAACATATATTCATATATATATATATATATATATGTGTGTGTGTGTGTGTGTGTGTGTGTGTACATACATGTGGAGGCGCAATGGCCCAGTGGTTAGGGCAGCGGACTCGCGGTCGGGGGATCGCGGTCTCGATTCCCAGACCGGGCGTTGTGAGTGTTTATTGAGCGAAAGCACCTAAGCTCCACGAGGCTCCGCGGAGGGGGGCGGGGCGACCCCTGTTGTACTCTTTCGCCCCAACTTTTTCTTACTGTTTCTTGAGTAACGCTGCGATGGGCTGGCGTCTGGTCCAGCTGGGGGGAACACATACGCCATAGAAACCGGGAAACCGGGCCCATGAGTCTGGCTAGGCTTTGAAAGGGCGCATAATGTATATATATATATATATATATATATATATATATATACACACACATACACGACTGGCTTGCAAACAATTTCCGTCTACTTCAATCAAATACAAAATCTGAGATTTTCTTTATATTTAATCTTCTGTTTTTTTTTTTTTTATACCTAAACCACGTATTCTAGTAGCAGGTACAGTGTGGAAAATTTTGCCCATAATTACACATAAACATAGGCACACACACACACATGAATAACCGAGGAAAATTATTTTTTTCATTTTTCCGTTGTCGATAGATTAAGTAGTGTTTTTCTCCAAATATTGGAGACGAATAGTTAACTGCGGCCAGTGTGACAACATTCCAATGACTGATTCCAGTAAAAGAAAAGAAATGCAGTAAAATAAAAAGATGTATTTATCAGTGTGAGAGAGAGAGACAGTGTATGTATGTATGTATGTATGGATGGATGGATGGGTGGATAGGTGGCTGTTTGGGCGTGCATGTACCTTTTTCACAATGCTTGCCGTAGTAACCCTCAGGACAGGCACATTTTTCAGGAGATATACAGGTCCCATTATTTTCACATTTCGGAAAACACATAGCTGTATAATAAAAAAAAAATAGATAAGTAAAATATAAAAATAAATAAAATTTTAAATAAATAATTTTTCTGGAAAATATACATTTTAAATAAATAATTTTTCTGGAAAATATACATTTAATATAAATAATTATAATAAATCTCCTTCGTAGTCAGTGTCCGCCAGGGTATATCACATGTTTGAAAAGCTGTGTGAATTAGAAAATGATCCAACGAAACTATTGACAAACGTCGAGGTGTTATGTCTACGAAAGAGTGTATCCTTACACTACGGAATGAGAGATTATTCTACGAAATAGCATTTAAAAACCAATATCTATAATGGTAAAGACCCCCTTCGCTTATGAAGCACCATGGGATTGCACCTAGAAAGTTACTTTCCGAAACACAAGTCCAGGCAAGGTTGTTTATGGAAGACCAGTAGTCGCCCATGCATATCAGCCTCCCCTCTCCACGCCACCGATGTTGTCCAAAGGAAAAGCAAAGGGGTCGATACAGCTTGGCACCAGTGACGTCGCAATTCATTGCTACAGCTGAGTGAACTGGAGCAACGTGAAATAAATTGTCTTGCTCAAGAACACAACACGCAGCCCGGTCTGGAAATCGAATTCACTATCTCATGATTGTGAGCCCGGCGCTCACAAAGAATATTCACCTCAAAGAATACAGTAATTCCTCACCATATCGCGGTTCACACTATCGTGGTTTATTATTTAAGCTTACGTCGATTCCTCTGTGGTGGTGTTTTGCATTTATAATAAAATAAATATATACAAATTATAAAAATAATTGTAAAAAATATACATTACAGTACTGTTTCTACTTCGTAGATTTTCACCAATCGCGTGGGGTTTGGAACGCAACACCCGCGATAGTCGACACTTATTTCATCGACTCCGAAGGATGAAATGTAAAGTCGATCCAGGGGGATTGAAACTCAGAACGTAACGACGGACGAAATGCTGTTAAGCATTTTGCCCGGCCTGCTAACAATTCTGTCAGCTCATCCCCTCAGTTAAAACTAAACTATCAGCTACTATAAAACACCTTTACAAGGTAGAGCTTTCTGGAAACAGCTATCCTGTATGTAGACACTAAGTACTTCCTGTCTTTTCTGCCTCGATTTCTGAACTACTAATATTCTATGAAGAAGGAGAACAGAAAAGCGAATTCTATGAATTTATTCCAGACTAATTATTTATTTTCTATGTATTGGAAATGTATTGCACCATAAAATGTTTATGTCAATTTGTATCATACTGATGATTTCTGAAAAGAATAAAATAGTGCTATACATAATTATAACTGACTAGAAATTTTAGGAAGTTCGTAATAAGTCAGAAACAAAAGAATTTTATATATATATATATATGTGTGTGTGTGTGTGTGTGTGTGTGTGTGTGTGTGTGTGTGTGTGTGTGTGTGTGTGTGTGTGTGTGTATATTATGCACCTTTTTCCTTATTCATTAATTTCAAAGTTCAACTTCTATTTCCACCAAATATTGTTTCAAGGACAAATTTTGGTGTAAGGGGAAAATCGATTACATCGACCCTGGTGCTTGATTGGTGCTTATTTTATCGACCTCAAAAGACAAGGTCGACCTCTGAAACAGGGCTCAATCGGTTTTATTATAGTTCAAATACTCAACAATTAGAAAATAAGAATATTGAATTCCTAAAGAAACTATCATTTGGGAGCCTAGAAAATGAGATACTTTGGCATTCATGTCTCTCTCAAGAAAAATAGGAATTAAAATTAGTCTGAGTCGTATCTCACTTGGAGGCTGTTCCCATTACTTCTTCATGTCAAGCAACTCGTCACCAAAACAAAAACAAATCTGTGAACGGTCGTTGATAAGATTTTGATGAGAATCTTCTGAAAATCTATCAGAAGGAGAAGCAAAACAGGGATTGCTTTGTCTGCGTCAAAGACAAAAGTCTACTTTGAAAATCATCAAGCACACAGAAATACACATACACGCAAACACATACACATGTACACACATACACACGTTCACACATACAGATGTACATATGTGCTTGTGTACGTGTGTGTGTGTATATGAGTGTATACACATGTATGAGTGTTTTATATATATATATATATATATATATATATATATATATATATATATATATATACATATATATATATATATATATATATATACATATATATATATATATATATACATATATATATATATATATATATACATATATATATATATATATATATATATATATATATATATACATATATATATATATATATATATATATATATATATATATATATATATATATACATATACATATATATATATATATGTGTGTGTAGATATGTACGGATATGTATGTACATATATGTATATGTATATGTACATATATATATATATATATATATATATATATATATATACACATACAAATACAAATATATACAACCCACGCACGCACACATAGGAGAGACGTCTATGTATGTGTTTGTGTGTGTGTGCATATGTGTATGTGTGCGTGTGTGTGTTAGCATGTTTGTGTGTGTGTGTGTGTGTATGTGTGTGTGTGTGTGTGTTAGCATGTGTGCGTATGTGCGTGCGTCTGTGTAAGTGTGTATTTCTGAGGAAATGAACTCGCCCATAATAATATCAGACCGTCAAGCTAGGATTTAATCATTTAAGCGACATTAATAAAATAATAAAAAAAAAAGAAAACATGTTTAAAAACTTAATTTCTGAAACATCGAATCAACAAAAAACCAAAAAAACTTTGTAAAACAACACAAATAAAAAGGGTCAAGACAGATGAAAAACACCCTATAACGAATAATAAACAAAAGTATTATGGGATCACAGAAAACATACTTCCGACGTGTAAACTTGATCGCTATTTTTTTTTCCGATTGTGTGACTGTATGTACATATTTTGTATATGTATGTATATGAATGTACACACACAAAGTTTATATATTCTAGTAGTTTCTGTCATTGGACTAGGACCATGCTGGAGCAGCGCCTCGAAAAGTGTAGTCGAGCAAATCGACTACATTTAATTTATTCTATCGCTCCTTTCGTCGAACCGATTTGTTCGACTAAAGGCGGCGCTCCAGCATGGCCGCAGTCAAATGACTGAAACAAATAAAAGAATAAAAGAATAAATGCTTTATGTATGTATGTATGTATACTCGACGGGCTTCGACACAATTTCTGTGAATGAAATCCAGGCAAAAAAAAATTTGGGGGCCTAGGACTGAACTCGAAACCACTCAGTTACAAAGCAAGCTTCTTCACCACACAGTCATGCTTGTGCCTATTTATTTATTTATTTATTTTATGTAGTAATTTGAGAACATTTGCGTTGTTGCTTAGCGGTTTCTAACTCTAGTTTAGAAGTCGATGAGAGAGATAAAAGAGAACACAACCCGATGTAAGGGACTTGGTTCGTTAACCAACGCAATTTCGCTATTCCAAGTGATGTTTATACCTCACGCAAATATAACTCGGTGATATATATACATTCACACAAAACATACACACACACACACATAGCTCTCTATCTCTCTCTCTCTCTCTCTCTCTTCCGGAATATATACATACATATATATATATATATATATATATATATATATATATATATATATATATATATATATATTTATATATATATATATATTCTTTTACTCTTTTACTTGTTTCAGTCATTTGACTGCGGCCATGCTGGAGCACCGCCTTTTAGTCGAATCAAATCGACCCCAGGACTTATTCTTTGTAAGCCTAGTACTTATTCTATCGGTCTCTTTTTGCCGAACCGCTAAGTTACGGAGGCCTAAGCACACCAGCATCGGTTGTCAAGCGATGTTGGGGGGACAAACAGAGATACACAACATATACACACATACACATATATATATATACATATATACATATATACGACGGGCTTCTTTCAGTTTCCGTCTACCAAATCCACTCACAAGGCTTTGGTCGGCCCGAGGCTATAGTAGAAGACACTTACCCAAGGTGCCACGCAGTGGGACTGAACCCGGAACCATGTGGTTCGTAAGCAAGCTACTTACCACACAGCCACTCCTACGTCTATATATATATATATATATATATATATATATATATATATATATATATATATATATATATATATATATATATATATATATATATATATATATATATATATATATATATATATATATATATATATATATATATATATATATATATATATATATATATATATATATATATATATATATATATATATATATATATATATATATATATATATATATATATATATATATATATATATATATATATATATATACTGCTGTGTCTGGGGAGAGTCATTTTCTTATTGTGCCTTAAAATTTAACACACTCACCGTTAAAATTTCCATTTATTTCTTATTTTTATTTTCCTAAAATTTTCGTTGTGTCTTGCAAACTTTTCAATAGTCTTGACTCTTGAGAGTCTTGAGAGACTTGAGAGTCTTGAGACACAACAGAATATGCTTCAACATACGAAATCACATAAAAAATCTTGCAAAGCAAATCCAAAAACGAAATATATATATATATATATATATATATAAAAGACAGCGATTGAATAAGTACTAGGCTTACAAAGAGGAAGTCCTAGGGTCGATTTCTTCGACTAAAACCCTTTAAGGAGCGGTGCTCCAGCATGGCCGCAGTCAAATGACTGAAATAAGTAAAAGATTTAAAAGCAGCAGAAATATAACAAAAGCTGTTACTCAGAGTTCCACGTTCCCGTTCGTCGGACAGTTTTGTTAAAATAGAACAGGAATAACGACATAATTAAAACTAGTTAAAGGATACACCTTTGAAAATGGATTTGTTTCATTGATCCTTTCAATTAACGGTCTTAAGCATGCAAAGAACAAAATAAACAAATGAATGAATTCAATATAAATTCATCCTATTATAAAAATACGAAATATAATTATTTGCAAATGTATTTTGAATCCGCTCTTCGATTTAAGTTTTTCCTCGATTTAAGGTTTTCCTCCATGTCTACGTTTCGATTTCGAAGCCCTAATCAACCGTAACCCTAACCTTAACTCTAACCCAAACCTCAACCCTAATATACGATGTTCTCTCTCTAAGTTGGCAGCGTTAATAAGAAAATACAACAAAAATGAGAGCTTTACTATTTAAAACAGAGCGCCTGCTTTTAGCGTTTGGTTTATATTTAAAATAAATACTCTTAAAGAGTCGCTTTATTGTAAGAAAACCACTTGCTTTATGGCTATTTAATTTCGTCGTTTCTACGAAAAGTGATGATGTGTCAGCCTTAATTATTACTCTGTCTGTCAGAGGACGGAGCAGGTGTTAATATCTTAGAAAAGAAAAGAAAGAAAAAAGGTAAGAAAAACGTTGGTGAGATTTTAATCAGACGACCGTGATATGTTCTGACTTAGTGTTTCCGAGATAATTTTCCCATTTACTAATAAACTAATGAAGTCCGGATATGAAGAAAGAAAGAAATGGAGAAAGAGTGTGAGAGAGAATGATGATTTTATAGAATGAAATACAGGATTTAGCAATGTTTTTTTCCGTCCATATCATTATATCAGCGTCTTTCCTGTCATTGCTATTTGACGCTTCCAATTCACAGACGATCCTTACCATCTCAAACTCTATCTAATTTATCCTTCAAGTTTTCATTGTACATTTAGCATATCGTATCGTTCACATAAGCTTCCAGATGCTGCAGATCGTTTTTTTTTTTCTTTTTTAATCTTCCCCGCCCATCTTTGGTTTCCATAAAAGATAACACTTTCGCATAAGAATCATGTTGTCTGCTTTATGTGTATTTTGTTTTTAAATCTCTTTTTATTCTCCCTTTTATTCCCCCCTTTCTTTCCGTCTTCCTTTTCTTCTGTTGCTCTCACATGTTCAGCAGACATTTCATTTCCCATTCACAATGAATTCTATCCAGAGAGAGAGAGTTCTCTACAATACCCTACACACATCTCGCGCTCATGAAAACGACTAAGTTTTAGAGGAAATAAAATACACACACACATACAGCAGCATACATACAGAAACACTTATACACACGCAAACATCTTTCAAAGATCTGTCATAATGTTGTAATTGGTTTGAGGATTGCAAATGCTTAAGATGCCAAATACTACTTATATAATGACTGAATTTAGATCCTCGGCAATTATCCAAATGCACTAAAGCCCATTCGCTTTCATTAGACGGCTACGTTAAACCCTATTTTTTTCTACTCTAGGTACAAGGCCCGAAATTGGGGGGGGGGGGGGGGGGGGCAGTCGATTAGATCGACACCGAAGAGATGAAAAGTAAAGTCGACCACGGTGGAGTTTGAACTCAGAACATAAAGACAGATGATATACGGCTATGCATTTCGCCCGGCGTGCTGACGTCTCTGCCAGCTCACCGCCTTTACATTAAATCCTATTTACTACTTTAAGGATTTGCACTTCTAACGGAACATCTTGCATCCTCAAATGCATTGTCAATGTTTTCCATCTTTCTTTTCTTCCTTTCTTTTTGTTTTTAATTCTTCATTATATATTATTTATTTTCTTTTTACCAAGACTCAAATAAATATATATATATATATATATATATATATATATATATATAAGGGCATTACTATACAATAGTCTGTTTTTAAGGGGTTGGCTTTGAGAATTGCATTTCCTCGCGTTCGGTAAAAATGTGCTTTTTATGGTAGTCTGACCTTAGAGTCCCTCATAGCGTGAGGTATTATTGTATAGTAATGCCCTTATATAAATATAAATATATATTTCGGGAATAAATGATGGATTTTTTCCCTTATGAGGTTTTTTCACGCTAGCTACTTGATGAATTCTTGTAAAAGAATTCGTCCTATTATTGAATTTATATATATATATATATATATATATATATATATATATATATATATATATATATATATATATAGGTATGTATACATAGTATAATATATATACATACATAGTATAATATATATATAGTATAATATATATATAGTATAATTTATATATATATATATATATATATATATATATATATATACAGTATAATATATATATATAAAATACTATATATATAGTATAATATACATATATGTATATATATATATATATATATATATATATATATATAAGTATATATATAAATATAGCATAATATATATTATACTATATATATATATATATGGAATACTATATATATATATATATATATATATATATATATATATACATATATATATTACAATATATATATTTTATACTTTCCAAATAACTTAATCAGTCTTTTATTCTTTTATTCTTTTTACTTGTTCAGCCATTTGACTGCGGCCATGCTGGAGCACCACCTTAAATGTCTTTTTTTAGTTGAACAAATCGGCCCCATGACTTACTCTTTGTTTGTCTAATACTTGTTCTATCGGTCTCTTTTGCAGAATCGCTAAGTTACAGGGACGCAAACACACCAGTTGTCAAGTGATGGTTGGGAGGGGGAACACAAAGACAACCCACACACACATATATATACATATATATATATATATATATATATATATATATATATATATATATATATATATATATATATACGACGGGCTTCATTCAGTTTCCCTCTACCAAATCCACTCACAAGGCTTTGGTCGGCCCGAGGCTATAGCAGAAGACACTTGCCCAAAATGTCACACAGTGGGACTGAACTCGGAACGATGTGGTTGGTAAGAAAGCTTTTTACAACACAGCTATGCCTCACTAGTCACAATATATATCCTTAATATTTCGCCTTCATTTTTTTTTTTTGTTTTGTTTTTTTTTTTACTTCTAGTTATTGGGCTAAAGGCATACGGAGATCAGTGCCTTAAAGAGTTTTAGTCGAAGAAATGGACGTACATACATACAGACAGACATGCGCATATATATTTAAATGATAGACTTCTGTAAAGTTTTACAGATATTTTTCAGTTCAAGTGGTGGATTAGATTTGTAGTCTTCGAATTAGCTTTCTCCTTTCTGGTTTTGAGAAGCCTAATTTCTCAAGATTGGTATTTAGACAGTGTGTTACACACCCCAGGGTCCCAATAATTACAGGTATAAACCCGAACTTGTAATCTGGATAGAGTAACATATGTATGTATGTATCTGTAATCTGGATAGAGTACATATGTATGCATGATATTACTGAGTTTATTGCAAGATTTCTGGCCTTTAGAGAAAGATGCGGTTTCTAACCTAGATCCAAGGCTACTTCACTGGAATTTCAGCATTAACAACAGAGTATTTTTGTTTGTATGTATGTATGTATTACGTATGTATGTATACCTGTGTGTGTGTGTGTGTGTGTGTGTGTGTGTGTGTGTGTGTGTGTGTGTGTGTGTGTGTGTGTGTGTACACGACTAATAGGTTTCTGAATAGTTTTGTCTACCAAATTTATATTCTCAAAGCGTTGGTCCACCCGAGAAATAGTAGATTTGTTAGACTAAAGGTTTCAAAGCAACGCCCCAACATGACTGCAGTCTGATGATTGGAACGATTAATAGTAATGAGTATAAAGGATATGTATTATTACTTATGGTGGAGGCGCATGGCCTAGTGGTTAAGGTGTCAGCACCATGATCGTAAGATTGTGGTTTCGATTCCTGGACCGCGCGATGCGTTGTGTTCTTGAGCAAAACACTTCATTTTCACGTTGCTCCAGTCCACTCAGCTGGCAAAAATGAGAAACGCTGCGATGGACTGGCGTCCCGTCCAGCTGGGGAACACATACGTCATTGAAACCGGGAAACCGGGCCCATGAGCCTGGGTAAGCTTTAAAAGGGCGCATTTATTTATATTTATTATTACTTATATAGGATGTACGAAAAACGATGAATCATTTTCAAGGGGTACGGAGCAATGAAAAGGTTAGGGACCAGTGGTCCAGAGGCTCCTTCATTGATTCGTGTAGCCGTAAATGGGTATATTGTGATGATGGTGTTGATAGAAACGGTGGTGATTGTGATGGTTGGTGGGGAGGAGGTTCGTTTCGTTTGCTAAAGAAGAAAAAGAATGGGGGTAAGAAACAGTAAAAGAAGCTAAGCCGAAAAGTAATTCAGCTAAAGAATGGTAACTGCGTTTCGTGGGGTGGAGGGTGTGGAAATGGAAGGGGAAAGGCGAAGGGGAGACAGTATAAAAGAGTTGCCGAGCTTTGATTTAGAAAACCCGAAGCAGTGGAGTTGGACGCTTGAGTTCACTTACTAACAAATTACAACAGAAACAGTTGGCAGGGGTTGGCAATGAAGAATAAACATGACAGGCGGTCAGGGATTATCTGCAGTAGTAGTAGTAGTAGTAGTAGAAGTAGTAGGGAAGGATGAGAAATTGTTTCTAGAATAGACGCTAGGCCAGTAATGTGAGAAAAGTTAGTTGTATTGACCCCAGTATGTGACTGGTACTTGATTTTATTTTCCCCTGAGAAATGAAGGAAAAAATAACCAACAAAAGGTTGTAATTTTAAATACATAGGTATATGTCTAACGCTCTGAGGCAGTGCTTTCTAAAGTGTTTTCTTAGAAGTAGTGGAAAATTTTATTCTGGTTTTGTGGACAAAGAAAGGGCGATAGAAGCCTTTTCCTGTTAAAATATGAACATTAAAAAAATTTGAAGAAGCTGAAAGATGCTGAAATGCATGCGATCTGCGATTCCAATAACGTCGTTCACAGCTCCACTTGGCTCCACTTGGCTCCACTTGGCAACAAAAATGTAGGGCTTTCATCTGGGACTATCTCAGCAGCAAAAGGTCTTATTACGTCCGAATACATACGAACGCGTTAAATATGACTTTACAGGAATATTTTCATTCATCGCTGCTTCGCACGACATTATTTATTTAATATATAATATTAGGCTAAACTGCCTATTTTCCACAGTCAATAATAATGACAATAGTAATACCAACAAGAATAAAAGATGTCGAATATGTGGGTAAACAAAACTAAATATATACCATCTGTGCTAGTAAATTGCAAACATGAAACTAAAGCATAATGCGCTTACTTGCATTGTTGTAGTCTTCGAATAAGTCACTCCGCTGTTATATACGAAATATGCATAGGAGTGGCTGTGTGGTAAGTAGCTTGCTTACCAACCACATGGTTTTGGGTTCAGACCCACTGCGTGACACCTTGGGCAAGTGTCTTCTACTATAGCTTCGGGCCGACCAAAGCCTTGTGAGTGGATTTGGTAGACGGAAACTGAGAGAAGCCCGTCGTATATATGTGTATATATATATATATGTGTGTGTGTATGTGTGTATGTGTGTTTGTGTTTGTCCCCCCGCCATCGCTTGACAACCGATGCTGGTGTGTTTACGTCCCCGTAACTTAGTGGTTCGGCAAAAAGAGACCGATAGAATAAATACTAGGCTTACAAAGAATAAGTCCTGGGGTCGATCTGCTCGACTAAAGGCGGTGCTCCAGCATGGCCGCAGTCAAATGACTGAAACAAGTAAAAGAGTAAAAGAGTAAAAGAGTAAATATATATATATGCTTTCGGGGAAAGCCTTCTTATTTCTGTCGAGGTCTTATATGCCCCATTATTAGACTATTTTCCTTAGTCATTGCACGGTGATCGCCATAAGCTTTAAGCTTATATAAAAATACAATATATATATATATATGTATCTTCAAATTTTCAAACTGTGGTTTTGAAATGTTTTGTTGTTTTTTTTTCCACTTTATATCATAGTCATCGATATCGGATCAATAAACAGAGATACAGATATAACAGTTGTCTGATGATGGTGCTGGCAGCGCCGGTTTCTTTAAATTCTTATCGTTCATATCGGCAGTTTTAGATTAGTTTTAGATATAGTCGAAAAGACAATTAACGTCAGAGGAATTATTAAACGATCTTTATATAGGGCAGCCATTTTATAATGCATAGAAAGACGCCGAGTGTCATAACTGCTAGGTATGTTTGTATGTATGTATATCCTGCAAGGCGTCCAAGGCGCCAAAGGTACTAGATAGGCACGGTAGGATTTTAAGTTCTGTCACCAACGACCCAAAGGCAAAGCACTCAATGAAAAATTCCGTGATGGAATGAAAGCACGTGTCCGCATGGTTGGTAACTTTCTGAAAACCTGCTGCAAGAGGCGCTCATCGTGGCCACGTTTATGCAAAAAAGCTTAGGTCCCTAGCAGGACTGAAAAGCCACATGCATGGTATTTTGAGAGTACAATCAAGCGATGACATTGCTCGAAATTGTGTTTCAACCATTGTGTATGTATGTATGTATGTATGTATGTGTGTATGTGTGTCATCTCTTTCTCTTTTAAATTTAGAGTAAATTTCGACCGGCCACTAATGTGGTAGCAAGGCTGTGACGGAGAGTATCTTTACTTAACCGTCATACTTTGAATTTTAAAATCTTGTGGATTTTCATAGTCACAAATGTATGTATGTATGTATGTATGTATGTATGTATGTATGTATGTATGCAGTCAGCAAATGAAATCCAGAGATTCTCGGTGTAGAAAACACTTTGTAGCGCTAAAATGATTCGGACTTAGACCTCGATGTCTTTACAAGGGACAAATTCCGTGAGGGTAAAGCGTAGCTATAAGAGGAATTCAGATGAGCAGATATGGAAGCAATTATGCAGATAGCGCACGCGCGCGCGTGTGTGTATATATGTATACATACATACATACATACATACATACATACATACATACGGAAAGAAAGTAAAGACTGAAGATTCTCAGAGGATGAATATTTAAGTATAAAAGGCGGGGAGCTGGCAGAAACGTTAGCACGCCGGGCGAAATGCTTAGCGGTATTTCGTCTGTCTTTACGTTCTGAGTTCAAATTCCGCCGAGGTCGACTTTACCTTTCATCCTTTCGGGGTCGATAAATTAAGTACCATTTACACACTGAGGTCGATGTAATCGACTTAATCTCTTTGTCTATCCTTGTTTGTCCCCTCTGTGTTTAGCCCCTTGTGGGCAATAAAGAAATAAGAAATGTTAGCACGCTGGGCGAAATGCTTAGCGGTAATTCGTCCGTCTTTACTTTCTGGGTTCAAATTTCGCCGAGGTCGACTTTGCCTTTCATCCTTTCGGGGTCGATAAATTAAGTACTAGTTACGTACTGGGGTCAGTATAATCGACTGACCCCCTCCCCAAAAATTTCGGGCCTTGTGCCTAGAGTAGAGAGGAATGTTTAAGTATAAATATAGGAGTGGCTGTGTGGAAAGTAGCTTGCTTACCAACCACATGGTTCCGGGTTCAGTCCCACTGCGTGGCACCTTGGGCAAGTGTCTTCTACTATAGCCTCGGGTCGACCAAAGCCTTGTGAGTGGATTTGGTAGACGGAAACTGAAAGAAGCCCGTCGTATATATGTATATATATATGTGTGTGTTTGTGTGTCTGTGTTTGTCCTCCTAGCATTGCTTGACAACCGATGCTGGTGTGTTTATGTCCCGTCACTTAGCGGTTCGGCAAAAAGATACCGATAGAATAAGTACTAGGCTTACAAAGAATAAGTCCCGGGGTCGATTTGCTCGACTAAAGGCGGTGCTCCAGCATGGCCGCAGTCAAATGACTGAAACAAGTAAAAGAGTAAAAGAGTAAAAGAGATATGTGCACACGCGCAGCCAGAAAAGGTTTTCTATATAATTTAACAGTGGTTTCGTCGTTATAAACAGAAACGTCATTCACCGTCTCTATAATTGAAAAATAAAAAATGTTATCGTAACGCATAGATATTTATAGAGAAACATCAATATAACTTATATAGATAAATATTTAGTTTTGCTGTGAAATTAAAGCTCGACTAATAATCGGTGTATCTTTATGTCGCCACTCACATTCTTGTTTATATTTGTATA
>NC_142947.1:37725304-37727804 GCF_046866305.1 Octopus bimaculoides | reverse complement strand
CAGAATTGAATTAAAATAGCCACCTATGTATCATAATTAATGGTGCACTCACTGGCTGGTGTCGGTGGAGAGGATTTTTTCCTCATCTGATATTTATTTTTTAACATAGCATAGCGATAAGATGTTATCTTAGGACAAATACTGCAGTGATTGGCCTATCAACGGTGTATATACATTAAGTATGATGCGGCGGCGGCGGCGGCGGCGGCGGCGGTGGTGGTGGTGGTGGTGGTGGTGGTGATTGCATGGGGGTGGGGTGATATTTAGGAGATGTTAATGGTGAAGGAGAAAATAACGAGTGAAGGAAAAGAGAGAGAGAGGGAGGGAGAGGGAGTGTGGAAGGAGAGAGAAAGGTTGAGGGATATGAGAGAGAGAGAGAGAGAAAGAGAGAGAGAGAGAAAGAGAGAGAGAGAGAAAGAGAGAGAGAGAGAAAGAGAGAGAGAGAGAAAGAGAGAGAGAGAAAGAGAGAGAGAGAGAAAGAGGATGAGGAAAGAGAAAGAAAGGAACGAACGAAAAAGTGAGAAAGCTAGTAAAGGAAGAAAAGAATGAAAAGCTTTTAGCGAAATAGAAAAAAGAGAGAGCAACAGGAGGAAACAGAGAGAGGGGGGGAGAGAAAGAAAGAAAGAAAGAAAGAAAGAAAGAAAGAAAGAAGGAAAGAGACAAGCGGACATAAAAGAGAAAAAGAGAGAAGAGGGGGCAACAAGTGAACGACGAAGTAAAGAGAGCATATCATCAAAGAGAGAGAAAGAGAAAGAGAGAAATAGAAAGCGAGAGAGAAAGAGAAAGAGAGAAAGAGAGAAAGAGAAAGAGAGAGAGAGAAGTTGAAGGAGGCGTATTGAGAGAGAATATAACCTGAGTGAGAGAGAGGAGGAGGAGGAGGAGGAGGAGGAGGGGGAGAAGAAAAAGAGTAGGAGGAAGTGAACAATAAGCGTGAGAACTGATGAGGAAAAAAATGTAGGTGGAGGAAGGTGAGAAGTGGTGGTGGCGGTGGTGGTGCTGGTGGTGGTGTGGCGGTGGTGGTGGTGGTTGGAGGAGAGGAAGAGGAGAAGAAGTAATCCAAGCAAAGAAAATGTAATAATAGGAGGGAAGAAGG
Source organism: Octopus bimaculoides (assembly GCF_046866305.1). NCBI lineage: Eukaryota > Metazoa > Mollusca > Cephalopoda > Octopoda > Octopodidae > Octopus > Octopus bimaculoides. The sequence goes on along the minus strand of NC_142947.1, from coordinate 37,726,711 downwards.
TGGGAAGAAAGCGAGGCAGAAGAAGAAGATGGGTCGGGTCGTTGGAGACGAAGCGGACGCGGTTTACGAGCGAGTGTCAAAAACTATACACTCTCCCGGTGCGAACTCATTATACTAGTGTTTACACTGGCGGCAGCGGCGAAGGCGGCGAAAGCGGCGGCGGCGAAAGCGGCGGCGGCGAAAGCGGCGGCGGCGAAAGCGGCGGTGGTGATATATTTTGTTGTTTTGGCGGTGGTGGTAGTGGTGGTAGTGGTGATAGTTTTGGTGGCGGTGGTGGTGGTTTTTGGTGGCGGCAACGATGTTAGGGGCCGGTGATGGGAAAGGGGTATCACAGTAACGATAGTGGTGGTGGTGGTGGTGGTGGTAGTTTGGAGATTAGTCAGTGGTGGCGGTGATGGTATCGGTGGTTCTGTTGTTATTGTTTAGCCCTGGGTCCGGTCTGGTCCCGGTCAGAGTTGATCAAAGACATCGAAGCTGTGACCACCTCATCGATTTCCGTTTGTTTGTTTGTTTGTTTTCTTTTTCATATATCTTTGTTCGATGTATCCTTCAATTTGTCTGCTTGTGGTGATGCTATGGTGTTGGTCACGGCCATGTTGTCGGTGGTGGTGGGGTGATGGTGGTGGTGTTGGAGGTGGTAATTTTGTTTTTTCGGTGATGACAGGAATGGTATTTTTGATGATGATGATGATGATGATGATGATGATGATGATGATGATGATGATGAAGGTGGCGAATTTGGTGTTTTCTTTTTTTTCTTTTTTACTTGTTTCAGTCATTTGACTGCGGCCATCCTGGAGCACCGCCTTTTGTCGAGCAAATTGACCCCAGGACTTATTCTTTGTAAGCCTAGTACTTATTCTATCGGTCTCTTTTTGCCGAACCGCTAAGTTACAGGGATGTAAACACATCAGCTTTGGTTGTCAAGCGATGTTGGGGGGACAAACACACATACAATATATATATATATATATATATATATATATATATACATATATATATATATAATATATATATATATATATATATATATATATATATATATATATATATATATACGACGGGCTTCTTTCAGTTTCCGTCTACCAAATCCACTCACAAGGGTTTGGTCGGCCCGAGGCTATAGTAGAAGAGACTTGCCCAAGTTGCCACACAGTGGGAATGAACCCAGAACCATGTGGATGGTAAGCAAGCTACTTACCACATAGCCACTCAGTGATTATTGCAGTGTTGGTGGTGGTGGTGGTGGTGGTTTAGGCTACCGTGCTTATAGGACAGACATGTCTTGCTGACAAAGAGAAGGCTTTTAATTATGCCCTGTTTAACATAGAAAACGAGTGAAACTGAAGATGAAGAGATCAATATACAAAGGTTGGAAGGGTGACTGGAACCTCCCTCATCACAGAC
>NC_142947.1:37697804-37720304 GCF_046866305.1 Octopus bimaculoides | reverse complement strand
TAATAATAATAATAATAATAATAATAATAATAATAATAATAATAATAATAATAATAATAATAATAATAATAATAATAATAATAATAATAAAACTTGATGTCATTTTTCAATTTATTTTGGGGTCACTCAAGCGTAAAGTTTTGTTGACATTTACACTATTTCTTCTAAGTATCTCTGTTTGATAGATCTCTTCTGCAAATCTTCGAAAGCACTAACTCTCATTATCTTTTGAACGACTAGCTAATTCCCGACCTGTCAGAGCTAATCTTGTCAGGGCTGGGGGGAGGGGAGATATTCTTCTTTTCATTTTTCCTTTTTTTTTTCTTTCATGAATTCTTGAGATTTTCTGATTTGTAAAATATGTTCGATAGAATATAAACTTAATGGTAATTGGAAGTTTTTGATGTCCATGTTCTTCCAAGACCTTTCTTTTCTAGTGTTCGTCTTTATCATCATCAACTTCATAGTTCTATATTCATCTGACAGAATGGTAGCAGCAGAAGCAGCAGTAGCAGCAGTAGTAGTAGTAGTAGTAGTAGTAGTAGTAGTAGTAGTAGTAGTAGTAGTGGTAGTGGTAGTGGTAGTAGTAGTAGCAGCAGCAGTAGCACAGGCGGCAAGCTGTCAGAATCATTAGCACGTCGAGCAAAATACTTAGCAGTATTTGTTCCGACTCGTTCTTTACGTTCCGAGTTCAAATCCCGGCAAAGTCAGCTTTGCCTTTCTATCCCCTCCGAATCGTTAAAATAAAGCACCGTTATTTTCTGTTTGACTGCACTTTTTTGAAATTTTAAAATAAAGTGAAAATTTTCAAATTTGGAGTATTGATGTAATTTTTCATGTTGAATCTCAAGGCGTAATGCATTTGTTCCAGAAAAAAAAATTAAAAAAGCTACGGAGGTTTAAAATTTGATATTTTTTACCCAGTCAGAAAACAGGGTTTGGAAGGTGTTATTTTGTGCGTGACTGAAATCGTAAGACAACAAAACAAAAATGTCAATATTGCGGCGATAGCACGTATTTTAAGCATTTAATAAGCGAAAAGTGATCCCAAAACGAGTAAGCAACACATATTTTATAGTTTTAAGTATTCAAGAGTTGGGTATTGAAAATGCAACGTAAAATATCCAAAAACAGCAACAGATGGATACATATAAGAAAATACAGCTTAAAATATGAACTGGTAGACACAAGTGGTTTTTTCGTAAATAAGATTCCAACGCTTGGCTTGTTACTATGGGTTTCGATTGGTTAAGATTACCCAAAATTTGCAAACTTTAAAAACTATTAACTCTTTAATTATTGAATTATAGCGAAAATGAATTTCATGTCAATAATTAGCATACTGAACTACATCAATACACCAAATTTGAAATCAATTGAAACAAAGTTGAGGAAATTGAAAAATGGCTGCCAGACAGAAGCGATCTTAAAACACCAGTGGAGTACTGGGCTCAATGTAATCGACTTGTTCTCTTTCCTTCAAGAATTGTTGCCCTTGACCCCGTAACGGACCAGCACCCAGTTTAGGGAGGTTTGTCGTGACCTTGATCACTTATATGTTATGGAAACCGGGTAACCAGTCCCGGAGCTTGAGGCAAAGAAAAGAAGGAGATAGCTTAGACCAGTCATGGGCAAACTGCAGCCCGCAGGACTTCCTGTATGGCACGCAAATGAAGAACACTTCACCAAGTGTGGAAGCAGTACAGCGTTAGCCCGGAAATGAGACAATGCTGCATCGGCGTCCTTCGTGTGACAAGCTCACATTGTGCTGGGATACGGTGCTTCAACACTGCAGAGAGCGAGCTATTTGTATAGTCCATAGTGAATCTCCACAGAGCCGATGTGTCAGCAAGGACGCCTCAAACAGCTTGATCTGCTACAGATCAGTTAATTATCGGGTATTTTATGCCTGTTTGATCCGCTACTAAAATACAAGCAAGTAGACGAGGAGATTAAGGATTTCTGTTGCAATGTTCAAGGCGCCAGAAAATTAGTGCGAGGCTGGATGAAGGAAGATCAGTCTAGAGGCTAATCAACAGAATGTGAAAATGCTGTGCTTTCACCAAAAGCATCAAGCATTAAACTTCTACAAATTCCGATCCGGTCTGTAGCGTTGTGTGTTTGAAACATGGCCCTTAAGAGTGGCTGTCTCCAAACGAGTGAGGGCGTTTGTGACTAAGTGCTACAGCTGAGCACTAAAGATCAGTTAGAGGTCCCTTAGAACGAAAGATCCAGTCCTAGATGAAATGAGAGAACAAATGTAATTAGATGGAAAAAGAACATAAGTTTATGTCAGGGTCGATGAACCTGGATAAATTACCCCAAGCAGAGTAAAAATGAAATTCTTGCGGGTAATGAGGACTCATTCGGCATAAGTAAAATTGTATAAAAAAGAAACGTATTCCTTGTTACGACAGAAATTTTTCTTCTGTCAACACTGCATCTGTCCAATGTAATGGACGTGTTTAGGAGACGTCACGTCATTTTGAACCACAAACAATTTGGTTGCTAAAGCGTTGTCAAGTGGCTAAACAGATATTATTTGTCAGTTGTCTATTACCCGCCTTAATCTTATCTTTTGATACGTGTTTTTGGTTTGTTTAAGTAGATTTAAGTAGTTATTCAATTCAACCCTTTAACGAAAATAGTTATTCGATTCAACCCTTTAACGAAATCGATTGGACCCCGAAGACTATCCAAATTGCTCTGGCATCAAGATGCCCTAATTTTGATGTAATTGTAACAAAAATAAAACATTATTTCTCCAAAATTTGAAGTGAAAAAATTTCTAGAAAAATCATTTTGTTTCATAATGAGGATATTTATTCTATCGTATTTGTTTTATACTTTTTATATTTATAATTCTATTCTCCATATAAATAGATTCAATAAAACTTTCGAATTCAGAGAATCTATGATTTTCTTCCTTTCAAATCAACGGGGTAACGTCGGCATAAATAAATATATTTTAGGGTAATTGGTTAAAAAATTTCCCCGACCCTTAGTTTATGCCATATGGCGACAATGGCAATGTTTTAGTCACGTGATCAGAGCTCACATCCTCGGGAGATGGGTGGACTGGAGACGGGGTCACGAGCAACAAAGACAAAGATGGGATGATAACATCAAGGACCAGGCCGGAAGGAACCTGACGAAGTGTACAGCTGCAGCACAAAGCCACAGTGTACGGTGATCAGTGGTGATTGTGTCTCATGCACCTGACCCTCACCCACGAGGATTTATATGCTCATCCGTTCATTCATGGACTCATTCATTCATTCATTTATTCATTTATTCATTTTTGCTTACATCGTCCGCTGCAAAAGTAGAATCATTACCAATTTATAAAAAAAAAAAAAAAAAAAAAAAAAAACAGAAACTAAAAGTAAGTAAAACATAATATATTTATCGGTGGAAATTATGATTTAAAAAATTAATTATTATAATTAACCTGACTTACCGTGAGCTTTGCAATGCTTTCGAAGTCTGAACTTTATCGGTGACCCTTCAATGGCTTTGCCAGTGTGGTCAAATACCTGAAGGCCAAGACTGAGGTGAGCCACACCATCTTTATGTCCAGTGCAAGGAATGGCTACTTGAAAGTCTAATAAAAGCAATAAATAAATCAATAAATCATTAAATAGATAAATAAATAAATGAATAAATAAAATAAATGATCGGGAAATGAATAATAACGAAAATGGGATGGGTTTCGGGATGGGAATATAGAAATGATAACGGCGGAAGAAAACCTTAACGTGTACTATATGAACTGTATTTATTATGATAATGAATTCATTCTGCGAATACAATGCCATTGTAATAATGTAAGATGACGCAGGATGGAGAAATGCTTAGTGACACCTGCTGCACGAAAAACAAAATGTAAAGCCGGTACTGATATACATAATTTATTGAGCAACGAAATTCTAATTAATTCATAGAAATTAATGTAAATTCCTAAGGGCGGTGAGCTGGTTGAATTGTTATCACTCCGGACAAAATGCTTAGCGGTGTTTCGTCCGTTTTTACGTTCTAAGTTCAAATTCCGTCGAGGTCGACTTTACCGTTCATCCTTTCGGGGTCGATAAAATAAGTACCAGTTTAGCACTGGGGTCTTTGTAATCGATATAGCCTCTCCCCCGAAACTGCTGGCCTTGTGCGAAATTTTGAAACTATATTCCCTGTTTTTTTTTTTTTTTGTCGGGGTGTTTTAGGTTTTTACCAGAAATAATAACTAAACTACTGAATTTGATCTCCTTGTGCCAGAATATTATAATAACCATGTTTGTCGGCGTAAGGGATGCACTCCCGTATAAGACGCACCCTTACTTCAGAAGTATATTTTGTCAATGAAAACAAATTTATTGTTTCATCATAGAGTTATAAAAGAATACCTCGAAGTGCTTTATATAGGCGCAAATGTATGATTCTGTACATGTAAGCACAATATGTTGTACATGTAAGCAATCTTTTTTCTTGCCCTCATTTATAATTGTGTGTGTGTGTGTGTGTGTGTGTGTGTGTGTGTGTGTGTGTGTGTGTGTGCATTAGATCAACTTGAACCATTGTCGTCGTAACTGATGGAGTGCCAGTTAATAGTTAACACACACGCCTATATATATATATATATATATATATATATATATATATATATATATATGTATGATGCGTACACATATATATATGTACGCATTATAAATATATATATATATATATATATAGAGAGAGAGAGAGAGAGAGAGAGAGAGAGAGAGAGAGAGAGAGAGAGAGAGAGAGAGAGAGAGAGAGAGATAGGCGTGGCTATGTGGTAAGAAGCTTGCTCCCCAACCACATGGTTCTGGGTTCACTCCCTCTGCGTGGCACCTTGGGGAAAATGTCTTCTAATATAGCCTCGGGCCGACCAAAGCCTTATGAGTGGATCTGGTAGACAGAATCTGAAAGAAGCCAGTCGTATATATATATATCTTTATATATATATATATATATATATATATATATATATATATGTATGTATGTAAGTATGTATGTATGTATGTATGTATGTATGTAAGTATATGCGTGTGTGTGTATTTACGTGTGTGTGTGTCTTTGTGTCTTGTTTGTCGCCCACAATCATTTGACAACCGATGTTCGTGTGTTTACGTCCCTGTAACTTAACGCTTTTTCAAAAGAGACCGATAGAATAAGCATAGGCCTACAAAGAATAAGTTCTGAGTCGATTTCTTCCACTAAAAGACACTTAAAGGCGGTGCTCCAGCATGACCGCAGTCAAATGACTAAAACAAGTAAAAAATATATATATAAATATAGCTATCTTTTATTTTTCATCTTTTCTTTTACTTGTTTCAGTCATTCGACTGCGGTCATTTTGAAGAAGTTTAGTCAAGGACGTAAACACACTAACACCGGTTGTCAAACAGTGGTGAGGAACAAAGATAGACAGAAAGACACACACATATATAATATATGAAGGGCTTCTTTTCAGTTTCCTTTCATCAAATTCACCCACAAGGCTTTTATCGCCTCGAAGCTGCAATAAAAGACACTTGCCTAAGGTGCCATGCAGTGATACTGAATCTGGAACCATGTGGTTGAGAAACAAGCTTCTTACCACACAGCCACAGTTATATAATCGGACAATCTGGGTACGAAGGCCTTAAATCACCAGGGTTACCCATGTGAAACTCAAAAGATATTTAAAGAAAAATGCTACGATCAGCGAGAAAATGAATCCCAACCACCTTTTTGTGCGCACAATTTGTGACAGACCCATGCCTTTCTTTTGCTGGGCTCAGATCACATTTGTGGACCCATGGAAAATGAACCTCCACCAGCTACTCTACTTCTGCATACCTGTCAATACCATGTATGCCATAAGGTCCGCAATTCTAACGGAGGCCTCAAAAGATATTTTAAGATCCACAAGGATCAGAACTTAATTGCAGCTCTTGGTGGTCCAAAGTAGATATGTAATTTATGTGGGTGTCTTTTGAAAACATTGCCTAGTTTAAAAAGCCATATCAGACGCCATGATGGATCTAAGGTGTAAGTAGAAGAAGTGGTAGACTCTGTATAAGGAGTAGACAACTACTATATAAGCATACATAAAGTATGTTACTGAGATTAGTGGAGAGAGAGAGAGAGAGAGTATAAGGCGCAGAGCAAGATTTCGAACAGACAAGTTCGTACGGCAAATATTTGTTGTTGGCACTCCGTCGCTTACGACGTCGAGGGTTCCAGTCGATCCAATCAACGTGAAAGTAGCTGAGCACTCCACAGACACGTGTACCCTTAACGTAGTTCTCGGGGATATTCAGCGTGACACAGTGTGACAAGGCTGACCCTTTTGAATTAGAGGTACAACAGAAACAGGAAGTAAGAGTGAGAGAAAGTTGTGGTGAAAGAGTACAGCAGGGTTCGCCACCATCCCCTACCGGAGCCTCGTGGAGCTTTAGGTGTTTACGCTCAATAAACACTCACAACGCCCGGTCTAGGAATCGAAACCGCGATCCTATGACCGTGAGTCCGCTGCCCTAACCACTGGACCATTGCGCCTCCACCACGGCAAATATTAGTAAGCCACACGCCAGCACTAGATACACCCGGTCTGTTGTCGTGATCAGCCTTGCAGTTGCATTATTATTATATGTACTTGAATCGCTTGCTGGCACTTCAACTAAAGGGAACACTTGTGGGGAGATTATGAACATAGATAGCATTGCTGACAACTTAATTTCTATTTATTTCTGAACGAGCAAAGCAATCCTATAAGGTTAGCTTTTAAAAAACTTCATTTTCACCACTGGGCAGTAAGTATGTCTTCTTTTTTTAATTTTACAAGAGACAAACAGGATCGTATTTATAAAACTACAACGATATCATAACCGTCTGCAGAGTTACTTGAAACATGAGTAGATTAAAAAGTAACAAGGATAAAGATTATAATGATAATAATAATAATAATATCTACAACAATAGAAGCGATAAAAATGACGACGCGACCAATGGGTGTTAGTGTAATTTATCTTATTAAATCTTTTGATACATGAATGCATATACACGTATATACATAGATACATACAAATATATATATATATATTATACATATATATATATATATATATATATATATATATATATATATATATATATATATATATATATATTATATATATATATACATATAAATATACACATATATATACATATATATATACATATATATGTATATATACATATATATATATATATATATATACACATATATACATATATATATATATATATATATATATGTATATATATATATATATATATATATATATATATATATATATACATATATACAGCAATAATTATGTAAGAAAATTATTTCTACTACCTGACTGCCTCGAAGGTATTTCACCGGAGGTCGTGATACTTAATAATGGGTTGTAAAGCAAGCTCAGGTTTAATGACGTCAGGTCGTCAAACCTATAAGAATACTGAAATAAAAAGAGAAAGAAATGTTATTTTCCAAATATAATTAATCTTATATCATACACAGACATACAGTAATATGGAAAACATTGTAAAGGCGGTGAGCTAGCAGGACTTTTAGCAGGCCGGACAAAATGCTTAGCGGCATTTCGTCCCTTTTTATATTCTGAATTCAAATTCCGCCGAGTTTGATTTTGCCCTTCATCCTTTCAGGGTCGACAAAATAAGTACCAGTTCAGTACTGAGATCGGTGTAATCGACTTAGTCCCTTCCCTAAAGTTGTTATGTTGGTGCCAAAATGTGAAACCAATATGGAAAACATTGTACTCGGTAGTCCGAAAGCCTTGTCATATTGTTTTAATATTGTAAATATTGTTTTAATTTTCTATTATCAAAGAGAGAGTTTCACAAGAGCTGGAGGTCGCTGTTTCGGCAGCCTTTGCAGCAATCATCAAAGACCAACTTCGTAAAATATCACACAGAACATGGCGCCGCATCATTCATTTTGTGCCAGGAAAATGATGGTATTCATACAAACCTTCTCGATGTGTGACAGTATCGTTCCTTTTACTTTTCTGTAATTGTTCTGATTACTGTTCGGTAGATGATAGTGGAGGCGCAATGGCCCAATGGTTCGGGAAGCGGACTCGCGGTCATAGGATCGCGGTTTCGATTCCCAGACCGAGCGAAAACACCTAAAGCTCCACGTGGCTCCAGCAGGGGATAGTGGCGAACCCTGCTGTACTCTTTCACCACAACTTTCTCTCACTCTCACTTCCTGTTTCTGTTGTGCCTGTAATTCAAAGGGTCAGCCTTGTCACGCTGTGTCACGCTGAATATCCCCGAGAACTACGTTAGGGGTACACGTGTCTGTGGAGTGCTCAGCCACTTGCACGTTAATTTCACGAGCAGGCTGTTCCGTTGATCGGATCAACTGGAACCCTCGTCGTCGTAAGCGACGGAGTGTCAACAGGGTATGACAATACTTTTATGACCACCCTATACAATTTTGATATTCTAATTTTGGAAGAAGTTAAGTAATTCTGAGGTAAGAGATAAGTCGAATGTATCGATTGATCCTAGTATTTGACTGGTACTTTATTTTATCAATCTCGAAAGAATGAAAAGCAAAGTTGACTTCGGGGGTATTTTTTAACACAGAATATAAGGAGTCGGAAGAAAAACTGCTAAGCGTTTTATCCGGTGTGATAACGATTCTGCCAACTAGCCACCTTATTGCACAATCTTATATGCACACAAACAAGCAATCATTTATACAACCACATACACGCACACACATACTAATATAGAACATTTTTCATTGTATAATTTAATACGTACACATATGCAGAAACATGAACGAATCACATACATACTTGAGCTTTGGCACATTGAGAAACACACACATACACACACACACACACACACACACACACACACACACACACACATACATACATACATACATACATACAAATTTACATTCACACACATTTAGACAAGTATACTAAAATTGCACCGCTGACAGCCACATATACGCATTTATATAAACATACCAAAAGTGCACCACAAAAACACACACATACATACACATTTACATTTCGAATGCAATAATAAGTTTTTCAAGTTTCCAAGTTTACGCGAGTCGTTTGACCTCAGGTTCAATCCCTCCACCAGATTCTCCCTATCCACCCCCCATCACCCATGTCAGTTCCGATGTCAAAACACTTAACACGGGACGTCTAACTACCATTCGACAGCGACTGAGCCATGCACGCGCACATACACACGCACTCACGCGTACACACACACTTACTCACACGCACCTGCGCACACACAAATGCATGCACGGAAGCACACAATCTCAAAGAGAAGGAAACGATATGATGTTTTCACATCATTACAATCTTCATATGCAAGGCTTTCAAATAGAAGTAAACTGTAAATTTCCCTACATTATAGGTTTCGTGTATGTCTGCGAGTATGTGTCTGCGTGTGAGTGCTTGTGTGTGTGTATGTGTGTGCGTGTGTGTGCGTGTGCGTGCTTGTTTGTTTGTGAATTGTCTGCCTTTTATCTTTTACTAGTTTAAGTCAATGGGCGGTGGTCATGCTGGTGCACAAACTTGAACATTTTAAGTTGAACAGATCGACCCCTGTACTTGTTTTTGTTTTTTTAAGTCTCGTGCTTATTCCAGCAGTCTCTTTTGCCGAAACGCTACGTTACGTGAGCGAAAACAAGCCATACCCCATTGTCATGCGAGACGGGCACAAACACAAACATACATACATACATCCTGTACATACATAAATACATCCGTGCACGAACATACATATACATATACATATACCTATATGTCTACGTTTGTTTGCAATGTCCTGTACCCAGATATGCACCTATACATACAGGTGGATGTCGGTATGCACATACCTGTACGTATATATGCATATACTCATTTACTATTTGTTTTTACATGATTGAACGCAGCGTCTTCCAAATGTAAGTAGTTTTCGTAACTCATATCCTCCGACGCTACTCTATCTCTTTCTCGTTCCTTCCCCCCCCCCCCCTCGTTCTTCCTCTGTACTACTACGTATCTCGCTTTACCCCTCTCGTTCTTCCTCTGTTACTACTACGTATCTCTTTTTCCCCCTCGTATTTCCTCTCGTTGCTCACCTATTCTTCTACTTCCTCCCTCTACCACTCTCTCTCTCTTCCCTTTACACCGGCATGGTCACATGCTTCCGGTCAATAATCCTTTCCTTCCTTGGCTTTCGCCAAGCAACGCACGCACCACTTTGTCCCTCTCGGGTCCGTGCTTCATCGCGTTCATACACACATAATTTTTCTCGTCTGGCCGTAAAGCCTTTTCTGTTTGTTTTCCTGTCTTGTTTTTTGTCCGCCACTACATTCCTCCATGGCTAGATTTAATTTGCGTATACAAATTTAATCTGCGATCCATGGGACGAGCCGTTTTAGCGATGCGTCCTGCCCAAGCTCGTCGAAACGCCGGTGTTAAAACGTGGGTGGCTGATGAAGGAGAATGTTCTCTATGTGGCTCGTGTGTTCTCGTCTACGTTTGTTTGCAATGTCCTGTACCCAGATATGCACCTATACATACAGGTGGATGTCGGTATGCACATACCTGTACGTATATATGCATATACTCATTTACTATATATATATATATATATATATATATATATATATATTAAATATATACTTTTATAAAACAAATTTTACAAAATATATAGTATGTGGTTGTTTCTGTTATTATAATTGTGGCTGCAATAAAGTATCTTCAATGCATTGATTTTGAGCTCTATCCTTTAAGAGACATGTATACATATATATATATATATATATATATATATATTGGAAAAAATAATAAGGTACTCAGATATCTGGATGGTTGTACATTTACAGATTTTTATTAATATGTCACATGTTTTATAAATATTAGCGCTTCCACCTATTCTTGTAGGTTCTTCAAATATATTTGAAGAATCTACAAGAATAGGTGCAAGCGCTAATATTTATGAAACATGTGACATATTAATAAAAATTTCTAAATGTACAACCATCCAGATATCTGAGTACCTTATTATTTTCTTCAATATATAATTCTTGTACATCACCTCCAAACCTTCTAATATATATATACATATATATATATATTAGTAAAAGATCGTTATTTTAAATAGCGATCAAATCTAGTGGCAGCATGGGAAGGAAAAAAACCTCATAGGTTATAATTATTATTAAAATTATAAATAAAGGTATCTAGGAGATGCTACCATGCTTGAAATAGCAGTCAAAACCTGACTCTAAAACCACATCAAGTATTAAATACAGCACAAGGTGAAAAAACAAAAGACAAATAAACTAGTAAAAACTGGATAAATTCCAGAACCTGGGTTTCTGGCTATGTATAAAAATATACTCTGCCGTTGTCAATGAAATAAACCATGAATTGTACATAAATACACATATATATATATACTAGAGTCAGGTTTTGAATGCTATTTCAAGCATGGTGGTATATCTTAGATACCCTTATTTATAATTTATATATGTATATATATATATATATATAATACAAATGATATGTGAGCATATGCATATATACATACAATATATATATACACGCGTGTGTGTGTGTGTGTGTGTGTGTGTGTGTGTGTGTGTGTGTGTGTGCGTGTGTAACTCACTATGCGGCACCTTGGGCAAGTGTCTTTTACCATGTCCCCAGGCCGACCAATAACTTATGAGTCTGAGACACGAAAACTCTGCAGGCGCCCGTCGTGTGTGTGTGTGTGAGAGAGAGAGAGAGAGAGAGAGGGAGAGAGAAAGAAAGAGAGGATAGAGAGAGAGAGGGGGAGAGAGAAAGAAAGAGAGGGATAGAGAGAAAAAGTGTGTGTGTGTGTGTGTAATCTTTCACTTATTTCAGTCACTAGACTGCGGCCATGTTGTAGCACCGCCTTGAAGAATTTTACGCTAACGAATCGACCCCCAGTATTTACGTTTTTTTCGTTCGTTAAGCGTAGCACTTATTTCATCGGATCGACACTTTTTGCTGAACCGCTAAGTTACGAGGCGGGGGCCGTAAACGCACCAACATTGATAGTGGCGTGGGTGTTGTCGATGCTGGTGATAATGTTAGGCGTGCTGGGGGGGGGGGCGACGATGGTGGTGTCGACGGCGATGGTGATGATGGATGTGTGGTACCGGCGGCGGCGGCGGCGGCGGCGGCGGTTTCGGTGGTGGTGGTGGTGGTGGCGGTGGCGATGGCAAGAAAAAGGTGACAAAGTGTTATAGCCTCCAGCAGGTATCCGTAATGCCTAATATTACATTTCTATGATTACCAATAAATTCAAGACTCCTACGGTATGAAACACTGATTTGCACTGGCCTACCCTTGGAGAAGGTGTGGGGAGGGGGGAAGAGGGGCAAGGGGTTAGTCATAGGGTGGTGACTGTGTTGAGAGAGAAAGAGGGAGGGATTGGGAGAGGGAGAGGGAGAGACAGAGAAACAGATAGACAGACAGACGGACAGACAAAGAAACAGGCAGACAGACAAACAGGCAGTGAATGAGAGGATGGGAGAGAGAGAGAGGGAGGGACAGAGAGAGAAACAGGGAGAGAAACAGAGACAGAGACAGAGAGAGAGGAATGGCGAGAGAGAGGGAGAGAGAGAGAAGGGAGCAGAAAGAGAAAGGAGGAAAGATATAGAGGGAGAGAGAGAAAGGGAGACAGACAGTCAGACAGACAGACAGACAGAAAGAAAGAAAGAAAGAAAGAAAGGAAGGAAGGAAGAGATAGAGACAAAGAGAGACAAAGGAAAACAGAGAGAGAAAGCGAGAGAGAAGACTGAACGATTATTTCAACGTGTGTCTGTGTGTGTGTGCGTGTGTGTGTGTGTGTGTGTGTGTGTGTGTGTGTGCTCACATATGAACATGAACGTGAGTGTATGAAAATGAAAAGGATGCCAGACGAGATAGAGAGAGAGAGAGAATGGAGGGAGAGAGGGATAGAGAGGGAGAAAGAGTGATAGAGAGGAGAGAGAGAGAGAGAGAGAGAGAGAGAGAGAGAGAGAGAGACTCAGAGAGAGAAACAAAGAGAAGAGAAAAGAACGAGGAAACGAATGGAATCAGGTTATTTTATGAATAAAATTTGTCAAAGATTGTAAAACATGGCAAAGGCAACGGCCAGGAACAAAAATGATCGCCGTTTAAAGATTTAGAAGAAACCAGTGTAAAACGAAGGTGGATAGGTTTTATTATCATCATCATCATGAGTAGTAGTAGTAGTAGTAGTAGTAGTAGTAGTAGGAGTAGGAGGAGGAGGAGGAGGGGTATAAGTTTTGTTGTTGGTCTATTTAGAAGGGTTTATTAATGTGAATGGGATCAGTAGAATTGGACGACAGTGGGTACAGGGGTTTGCTGGAGTGGAAGGCGGAGAGAGAGAGATAGGTAGAGAGAGCGAGAGGGAGAGGGAGTGAGAGTGACGGGGGGAGTTGGAAGATTGGGGGGAGGAGGAGTGAGGGGGTGGAGAGCCGACAGATAATTATATAATTGAGAGTAAGTGTAAAAAAACAAAAGTGTTAGGTCAATGGGTTTTTTTTGCGATGAAGTGGAGAATTTTGGAAGAGAATAAGTGGAGGGGAGAGGAGAGGAGAGTGAGAGAGAGAGAGGGGGGGGAGAGGGAGAGAGGGAGGAGGAGGGGGAGGAGGAGAGTGGGGAGTGGATAGGAGGGGAAGGGAGAGAGGAAGAAGGAAAGGAAGAAAAAGAAACAAGAAAGAAAGAAAGAAAAAAAGAAAGAAAGAAAGAAAGAAAGAAAGAAAGAAAGAAAGAAAGAAAGAAAGAAAGAAATAAAGAAAGGAAGGAAGGAAGGAAGGAAAGGAAGAAAGAAAGAAAGAAAGAAAGAAAGAACAGAGAATGGCTTCTATCGGCTTGACTGAAATCTCTTTTGTGGGGCTTGAAGGATGTCCTCGCGGAAACCTGAAAATAGTCTGCAAGAAGGTGCGTGGCTTAAGGGTTTGGCAGTCGCACTTACGATCACCAGGTCGTAGTTTCGATTCCAGGCCGTGGCCGATGCGTTGTGTTCTTTAGTAAAGCACACGTTGCTTTCTTGAGCAAAGTATTTCATTTCGCTTTAGTCCTGTCAACTCTGCGGCGGACTAGCGTCCCGTCCAGGAGTTAATGTTGTGATAAAAGGCGGATATTAGAGTTCTTATAGGTAAAGATTCTGTGAAAGTTGTATAAAAAAAATTGTGTTAGAATATAAGAAAGATGGCAGCAGTACAGTGCGCCGGTTACCTATCAAGGATACAATGTATGCGACGATACAAACTGATGCAGACCAGTTCAAAATATCAGAGGAAGTCATCTTTACGCCAGTAACCTCAGCATGAGAGAAATGCAAGAGGCAACGGGGAATTATTTGAATTGAAGTTTCAAATAATTCTTTCCAATTTGGGTACAAGGGCAGCCATTTTGAGGGGAGGTGAATGTCGATTACAATGAATCCTAGAGCTCAACTAGTACTCATTTTATCGACCCTAGCGGATAAGAGGCAAAGTCGACTTCGGTGGCATTTGAACTCAGAACTTAATGATTTTTAACAACATCACAGGATTCTGAATTTTAAAGAACGACACCATTTTTAAGACAGGTCTTAAAATACATACATTGCTGATGGAATATCCCGTGGAAGACGACCTATTAGTGTACATTTTTTGCTGTATGACCCGCACAAATGATTTGTTTATAATGATCAAATGTATGTGCTGTACTTCAGCTCACACTTTCCATCAAATCGATGTTTCCTGAACAGGTGCACGGTGTACTACGCGTCAGAGGTCAAAGTGATCGTAGAGCGACGTGAAATAAAGAGTTTTGCTCAAAAACACAACGCACCACCCAATCTGGTGATCGTGAGAGTAACACTCTAACCAGCAGGACTTATAAGGCCGGTTGCCCGGTTTCCATGGCGTATAAGTGACCGAGATTACAACATGTTCACTCAACGGGACGACAATCCGTTGCAGAGTTCAACGACAGCAATTTTTGAGGGAGAGGACGATTCGATTACATCGACCTCGGTACTTGACTAGAACATTATTTTATCGATCCCAAAGCGATGAAATGAAGGTTCACCTTTACAGATACAAGATCATATTCATAAGACTACAGCAATATCATAATTGTCTGCAAACTAGCTTGAAACTTGAATCGATTAAAAATGACAATAAAATTTTTAAAATAAATGCGCCCTTTTAAAGCCTAGCCAGGCTCATGGGCCCGGTTTCCCGGTTTCAATGGCGTATGTGTTCCCCAGCTGGACGGGACGCCAGTCCATCGCAGCGTTACTCATTTTTGGCAGCTGAGTGGACTGGAGCAACGTGAAAATGAAGTGTTTTGCTCAAGAACACAAAGCGCCACCCGGTCAAGGAACCGAAACCGCAATCTTACGATCATGGTGCTGACACCCTAACTACTAAGCCACGCGCCTCCACAAAAGTAACAATAATAACAACGAAATGCGAAGTTGATCTCAGAACGTAAAGAACCGAAATAAATGCCGCTAAGCATTTTGTCCGAAGAGCTGACGATTCAGCCATCTTGTCAGCTTACTGAATGAAGCCACAAATCTTTCAACAATGACAGGGTCTGAAATTTGGGAGGGGTGTGGCTAGTCGATTGCATAGATCTCCAGTTTTCAACTGGTACTTATTTTGGCACAAGCGGGAAAGCTGATTGCCTCGACCTCAATACTCGACCTCAATACTCAACTGGTACTTATTTTATCGACTCAAAGGACGAAAGGCCAAGCTGACCTTGATGATATTTGAACCCAGAACATAAAGAGCCTCAAGAAATGACGAAAAGCAGTTTGTGCGACGCGCTACATATTTTTCCAGTGTACTCCCTAATTGAAGTCACAGGTAATGCAGGGTTCAGAGCACCAACAAGTTGTTTCGTTTTAGCAGTAAAATCTCTATCAAACATAACCCAGTTTAGTCAACAAAATACGGCTTTAAACAACAATAACAAAAATAACGAGCTCTGAGAGCAGCATGGCTCTCCATCGGTAATCCAAAACACCTTTCCTTGCATCAGCCTTTGTGCCCAGTCCTTCATCCCAAGCCCATCATCCCTATGAAATCTCACCCCATCCCAAGCTCGTTTATGTCTTTCCTCTCTAAGTGTTAACCAGCAACAGTTTTAACGGAATACCAACGTCATTAAGGTCAACAACATATGTCTAGGGATGCCTGCAAGGCCCATGGGCTCTGTCCCTTCTTTTAGATTCAGCACATAAACTGTGAGAGGATCGGCACCGATAGACGCAGGGAAACCTTCAGCAGAATCAATCTGAGGATACTAGCAGTTCATCGGTTACGAAACGAGTGTTCCAGTTGATCCAATCAACGGAACAACCTGCTCGTGAAATTAACATGCAAGTGGCTGAGTACTCCACGGACATGTGTACTCTTAACGTAGTTCTCAGAGAGATTCAGCGTGATACAGAATGTGGCAAGGCTGGCCTCTTTGAAGTACAGGTACAACTCATTTTTGCCAGCTGGAGCAACGTGGAATAAAGTGTCTTGCATAAGGACACAACGAGCCGTCGGGAGTCGAACTCACAGCGTTACGATCGCGAGGCGAATACTCTACCCACTCAGCCACGGGCATTTACAAATGAATCTGAGAGAGGTGAGGTTGAAACGGACGTTCTAAATGCAGGTCGAACGATAGGATAGTAACAGAAATGGCGGCGGCAACGGCGGTCGTTCGAGGCGACGACGGTCGTTCGAGGCGACGACGGTCGTTCGAGGCGACGACGGTCGTTCGAGGCGATCGGAGAATCACACAGATAGTAATGAAAGCAGAGCGGTGAGAACAAGACGTGGTTGATCCCAGAATAATTGAAAGCTATTGTTGATGATATACCGATGCCGTGATATTCAGGTGAGAGAAGCAGTGAGTGGGGGTAGAATTAAGTCTTTGAACGCGCTGACCCTACCTTTTAGAGGAAAGTTGGACAATAACCCCTAGACTGTAGAGATGGGTTACAGGTGAAGGAAGAGGAGGGCGGTTATGTCTCGAACAAGAATAAAGGGAGAACGATTGTGATTCCTTTTTTGTTTTGTTTTGTTTTGTCTCGTTTGTATACACATAGGCACACACCCATACATACATACATACATACATACATATACATTTATATATATATATACATGTATATATATATACATGTATATATATATATATATATATATATATATATATATATATATATATATATATAAATACACATTTATACAAATAATATACATATATATCCATACATATACATACACACACACATATATAAATATACATATAAACACACATATATATGTATATATATGCATATATACACAAGTGTATATATATATATATATATATATATATATATATATATATATATATATATATATATATATATACACATACACATATATACATATACACACATATATATACATATATATATATATATATACATATATGTACATATATATATATATATATACATACATATATACATATACACATATACATATGTATGTATATATATACTTATATATACATACATACATACATACATACATACTTACATATATGTGCGTATATATGTGTGTGTGAGAGTGTGTTTGTATTTGTGTTTGTTTGTGCGTATATGTGTGTGTATGTTCGCATGTGTGTGTATATGTTCGCATGTATGTGTATGGCAAGAGGGAAAAAGTGACGTTGATGAATAGTGATATGGGGAGAGAGAGATTTACCTTTTCTTTTTTTTTCCCCTTGCAGGTAAGAAGAAAGAGGTTTTTTTTTAAAAAAAAACAAAGTAAAATCTCATAACTTTTAATAAATTCAAATTCGCACTCGCATCAGGTTACACTTGTCTTCTTGTCTATAAAGCCATATTAATCTCGCTTTGTATGAGGCAGACGACACTGGATCGGATCGACTATGACGCACACACACACACACACACACACACACACACACACACATACACATGCACACACTTACACATGCACACACGGACAGACACACGCACATGCACATACAAACACACTCACACACAGACACATATACACACTCACACACAAATTTACACATACACACTTGATACACATACACACACACAGGCACACATTCAGATGCGCGCACACACACATATACACACTCAGACTCAGATGCGCACGCACGCATACACTCAGATGCCCACACACACACACACACGCATGCACACACATTCAGATACACACACACACACGCACACGTAGATGTACGCGCTCACACACACACTGATATACATACGCATTCAGATACACATACACACACGCACGCATCCACACACTCTCAAATGCACATACACACAAACATACACAGATGCACACGCACACACACATACTCACTCAGATGCGCGCGCGCGCACACACACACAAACACACAAACGCACGCACACACATTTAGTGAATCGACACTTGGAACATTTGTTAAAATCTGTCTTATTTCCTTTCATAATCTAATGTTGAATTACTAGAATAATCTCATGAAGAATTACTAGAATAATCTCATGAAGAATTACTAGAATCCGCTGATTCCCTCCTTCGAGCATAGATGATAATAGCCTTTCTCTCGAGCTGCAAAGGTGCCTAAATCTTTCTTCAACTCCACCAAACAAAAATTACCCCATATCATCTAAACAAAAACCACAAACTTACATTAGATAATATATTAATTTCAAGTTTTGGCACAAGACCAGCAATTTCGAGGGAACTGGTAAGTCGATCACATCGACCCAAGTGCTCAACTCACATTTGTTTTATCGATCCCAAAAGAATGAAAGTCAAAGTCGACCTCGGTGGAATTTGAACTAGGAACATGAAGATTGACAAAATACCTCCAAGCAGTTTGCCCGGCGTGCTAACGATTCTGCCAGTTCGCCGCTTTTCGCATTGGATAATATATTCTTTTCTATTCTAGGCATAAAGCCCGAAATTTTTGGAGAGTGGACCAGTCGATTAGATCGATCCCAGTACGCAACTGATACTTAATTTGTCGACCCCGAAAGGATGAAAGGTAAAGTCTACCTCGGCGGAATTTGAACTCAGAACATAAAGACAGACGAAATACCGCAAAGCATTTCGCCCGGCGTGCTAACGTTTCTTATTTCTTTATTGCTCACTAGGGGGATAAACATAGAGGGGACAAACAAGGACAGATAAAGGGATTAAGTCGATTACATCGACCCCCCAAGTGCGTAACTGGTACTTAATTTATCGACCTCGAAAGGATGTCAGGCAAAGTCGACCTCGTCGGAATTTGAACTCAGAACGTAACGGCAGACGAAATACCGCTAAGCATTTCGCTCGGCGTACTTTTGCCGAACCGTTAAGTTACGGGAACGTAAATACACTAACATTGGTTGTCAAGCGCTGAAGGGAAGAACAAACACAAACACACACACACAAATATATCAGTTTCCATCAACCAAATTCACTCACAAGGCATGATGGCTCCGGGACTATAGTGGAAGACACCTGCACGACATGCCTCGCATGTGGGACTGAAACCAAAACCACATGGTTGTAACGCCAACTTCTTAACCGCACAGCCATGGACTGCGCTTGTGAAGGAAAGGGAATAATTTAGTGGACCAAGTTCACTCGCAACCCTACTCCTCAACGGATTCCATATAACAGAAGTTTGTTCAACAACGTGGATGTAGGTACCTTTATCTACCCCGACCCCGACCCCCCACTCCATTACTTACTTGTCCACCCGCTAGGGGCTGTATGTGTGGGGTTATCAGCTCTCTATGATCTACATTTAATATTACTACCCTTAAGCAGTGCGTGACTATACAAATACCATATACAAGTCGTACACACTCACACCCGCACAACACTCACATACACACACACTTTCATATACACACACACACATTTATAAAAACAAACAAATGTTCATATATATATATATATATATATATATATATATATGATATATATATATATATATATATATATATATATATATATGTATGTATGTATATGTGTGTATATTATGTAATGAATGTATATATATATATATATATATATATATATATATATATATATATATACACACACACGCACACACACACACATTGTTGTATATGTACGCTTTTACATATGTGCTTTTATGGCTGTGTATACATATATATGGGCGGGAGCTTCTGTGTGTGCATGTGTGTATGAATCTATACGTATATGTGAGTATATGTATTCGTATTTATGTACGTATTTGTATATGTGAAGTCAAATATCTATGGAACTGGAGTTCTTTGAGACTCTCTTCAAACGGATGGTGGGTTATAGTGTTCAAAAACTCTGTTGCAGATATCAAGAATTAGGTCATACAAGAAAAAAAAAAAAGAAAGGAAAAAAAATAGTCTTTCCATATAATTCCTAGGATATTATCGAGACCGAATGAATCGGTTTTAAGTCCTAATTTCATATGCCATAGAGGTCGACTTTGACTTTCATCCTTTTGGGGTCGATAAAACAAGTACCAGTTACACACTGAGGTCGATGTACATGATAACACTTCTAATCAGTTAAGATCAGAAGCCAAGTGCAGATAAATTTTTCACGGCAGACAAAATGCTTAACGGTATTTCTTTCGGCTCTTTGTCTTCTGAATTCAAATGCCGCTAAGCTTGACTTTGTCTTTCATCCTTCCGGGGATATCAATAAATTAAGTACTTAGTTAAGTACTGGGGGCGTTCAAATCGATTAGCTCCTACTCCGAAAATTGCAGGCCTTGTGCCTATAGTAGAAAGTATTCTTTTCTACTCTAGGCTCAAGGCCCGAAATTTTGGAGAGGGGACCAGTCGATTAGATCTACTCCAGTACGCAACTGGTACTTAATTTATCAACCCCGAAAAGATGAAAGGCAAAGTCGACCTCGGCGGAATTTGAACTCAGAACGTAAAGGCAGACGAAATACCGCTAAGCATTTCGCCCGGCGTACTAACGTATCTTATTTCTTTATTGCCCACAAGGGGCTAAACAAGGACAGACAAAGGGATTAAGTCGATTACATCGACGCCAGTGCGTAACTGGTACTTCGTTTATCGACCCCGAAAGGATGAAAGGCAAAGTCGAGCTCGGCGGAATTTGAACTCAGAACGTAACGGCAGACGAAATACCTATTTCTTTATTGCCCACAAGGGGCTACACACAGAGGGGACAAACAAGGACAGACAAACGGATTAAGTCGATTATATCGACCCCAGTGCGTAACTGGTACTTAATTTATCGACCCCGAAAGGATGAAAGGCAAAGTCGACCTCGGCGGAATTTGAACTCAGATCGCAGTGGCAGACGAAATACCGCTAAGCATTTCGCCCGGCACACTAATGTTTCTGCCAGCGCGCAGCCTTCCTATACTAGAAAGTATTGTAGACACCGAATGCATTGTAATTTTAAATGAATTCTGTGCATCTTGTTTTTAGTTCAGTTAAAGAAAAAAAACAATAATAACAAAACAGAGATATAGTTGCATAACAAGTGTTTTGATCATAGAATCAGAGCTGTGACCTCTCAGTGCGGAGAAATAGCTTTTAAATTCAACAGTACACAACAACAGACTTCTTTTTTGCTCCGGTTACACCTTTTAATAAACTTTATTTCAGTATCTCATGACATTTGCTTTACGCTTATGTGACATGATGGAATAACTAGAATATTGAATTAATTACAAAATTGCTAAGTAATTAAGTGCCACGATCCAGAGAGCAAAATAGAACCAAAAGTGGCTGTTTAATTGCAACGTGGTAATTCCTAATTAGGAGGTTCAAATTAAAGCGGGGAAACGACGCGGAGAGTCAAGCATCGATAGTTCGTTATTTATTATTATTATTATTCAGTAGTTTTATTTTTATAACGTGCTTTCACTTCACTACCGAGCGCAGCTCTGTGTGCCTTGGGTATGTGCTGTGGTTTGCTGTGATGCTCTTATGGTTACTGTATTGAAAGTGTTTTGCGTAGGATGTGTGCAGTGCCCAGTAGTGCAATTTTCTGTATGTTATATATATTTGTAAGTCCTGGTGTTTTTGTTATGTATTTGTCTGAATATTTTTTTATCATACCTAAGGCACCTACTATGATAGGAATTGTTTCTGTTTTTAGATTCCACATTCGAGTTACCTCTATTTCCAGGTCTTTGTATTTTGAAAGATTCTCCATTTCTGTTAGGGAAACGTTGTCATCTACTGGTATTGATACATCAATTAGAAAGCATTTTTTTCCTTCATGATCTTTGACAACTATATCTGGTCTATTTGCCTTAATTTCTCTATCTGTGTATATTGGCATATCTCAGAGTATGGTTGCTTTCTCGTTTTCTGTGACCTTTTCTGGCGTGTGTTTATACCATCTTTTTTCTGTTGTTATTATTATTATTATTATTATTATTA
>NC_142947.1:37687804-37692804 GCF_046866305.1 Octopus bimaculoides | reverse complement strand
CCTACCGACTAACTCTGCTCCCTATCTCACCCAACCATCCTCAGAATTCCACCTGTCCACCCCATCCACCAACCCACTCATCAAACTCGCTATGTATATGTTTCTTTAAAACCTACCTCCATGTACACAGCCAAGGTGATGGGGGAACCGGTGGTGGTGGGATCGGTGGTGGTGGGATCGGTGGCGGTGGTGGGATCGGTGGTGGTGGTGGTGGTGGTGCCAATGTCACCAGTGATGTTTTTGTTGGAGGTAATGGTGACGGTGGTGGTAGCGGTGGTAGTACGATGGTGGTGGCGGTGGTAAGTGTCGGTGGTGCAAATGGCATGAGCGGTGTTGATGGTATTGATGGTGTTGATGGTGGTGGCGGTGATTGTGGTGATTGTGGAGGTAGTGTCGATAGAGGTGCTGTTATTAGTGTTGGCGGCGGCGGTGGTGAAGTCGGTGGTGAAGTCGGTGAAGACGGTGGGTGGTGCAATCAAATAAATATACACACAGACGTACATGTATGCACATTGGAAAAGTGTTTGTATACATACGAGTGAGTGTATATTTACATATTTTCCCCCAAAAATGAACTCTTGTGTACACCAACACCCAACACTCCCCCCCACACACACACACACATACACACAGACATATACATACATACATACACACATATGTCGAATCCAACACAGAAGCACGGCGACAAGGGAGTGAGGCAAAAATATTCGCTGTCATTTGATTAACTTGTAGAACAAACATTTGGCCAGCAGTTGTTGCTTTTTTTTTTTTACTTGTTTGGGTGTTTGTCAGCTTCTATATGGTTTCTTTCTTTTCCTCATCTTCCTGTATTTACCACCCAGGGGCAACGTGTGATACAGGGAGGTAGATGCTCTCTTCTTCTACGTAGAGAGAGAGAGCGTGTGATCATAGCATAGTGTTTTAATAATGGTACAAGAGTTCTGTGAAAGCCGGACACGATTCGAAAAATGATGACTAGAAATCCGCGCATGTGTGCGTGTGTGTGTGTGTGTGTGTGTGTGTGTGTGTGTGTGTGTGTGTGTGTGTGTGTGTGCTTGCGTGCGCACGCATGTGTGTGTGTGTGTGTGCAATACACAGCACTTGTACATACATGTATACATATATTTATATAGATATAGATAATGCCGATGTGTGTATATAAGTATGTGTACGTATATATATATATATATATATATATATATATATATATATATATATATATATATATACATATATAACCTATATATACATATATATATATGCATATATATATACACACACGCACATATATATATATATATATATATATATATATATATATATATATACATATATATATATACCTGTTTGTGTATGCGCGCGCGTATGTGTGTACTTTATATGACTTTTACAGCTGTGCATACATAAGAAAGCATACACAGATGTTATTAATAAAAACAAAATCATAAAAATACAAAAAAATTGTGCCCCAGAATAAAAAAAACAAACCGAGAATATCATTGAGGTCAACAATTTTTATGGACAGAAGGGGGAAGATCGCTTCGCTTTTAGCTTCACCTTGAATCGTTATGCATTTCTCTCTTGCCCACTGGAAAATAAACAGCCCCAGAGCGGCTTGGTGGAATTTTGATACATCAAATCTAAAATAGGGCCTTCGTTCACACAATATATTTCCAAGGTAAGGTGGTGAGCTGGCAGAAACGTTAGCACGACGGGCGAAATGTTTATCGGTATTCCATCTGTCTTACGTTCTGAGTTCAAATTCCGCCGAGGTCGGCTTTGCCTTTCATCCATCCGGGGTCGATAAATTAAGTACCAGTTACACACTGGGGTCGATGTAATCGACTTAATCGCTTTATCTGTCCTTGTTTGTTACCTCTATGTTTAGCCCCTTGTGGGCAATAAAGAAATGAGAAACGTTAGCATGCCTAGCGGTATTTCGTCTGTCTTTATGTTCTGAGTTCAAATTCCGCCGAGGTCAACTTTTCCTTTCGTCTTTTCGAGGTCGATAAATTAAGTACCAGTTGCGTACAGGGGTAGATCTAATCGCCAGGCAACTTACCCCACCAAAAAGAATTTCGGGCCTTGTGCCTAGAATAGAAAAGAATATATTTCCAGGGTGAGTGAAAGTGTGTGTGCGTTCATATTTTCTTTTTGTTTGATTGATTAAAAACGTATATAACAATTTGTCGGTTAATTGAGACAATTGATCTCTCTCGCAGTTACTTTTATGCGTTCGTATTTTTGTTGAGAAGAAAGAAAGATCGAGATGGTAACCAAATGTTACGATCCCCACAAAAGTAATGCCGGTTTCAAATTTTACAAGAAGATCAACAATTTCGGGGTCGATTACATCGACTTCAGTGCTCAACTGGTACTTATTCCATCGATTCCAAAAATATGAAAAGCATAGTCGACTTCGGTGGAATTTGAACTCAGAACGTAAAGCATTTTACCCGTTGTGCTAACGATTCTGCCAGTTCATCAACTTCTTACGAATGCAATATTTAAATTTAGTAAACAAATTTCAGACCATTTCGTATATGTTTGGGAAGATATTTGAACCAGTAAAAGGCTTTTCACTGTAGTTTGTCATGGAGAAAGAAAAAAAATTCTTGCAAGGGTTTCTTTCAGTTTTCGTCAGCCAAATCCACTCACCATAGTGATACGGAAACCAATATATATATATATATAGGTTCAAAAAAACAATAACAAAAAGCAACAAAGTGAGGACGTGATACGGATAGTGTTATTGGACGCTCGGGAAAGGAAAGAGAGAGTGTATGACGTTTCGGGCGTAGCCCTTCGTCGGAAAGATGGAAAGTTCGGAGAATGGAAAAACGGAGAAAGAGGAAAATGGTACCGATGATATATATATATAAAATACAAATAATGAATGAGTATATGCATATATACGTACATGTATGTACATACATCTACCTGTATATATAGATGCATATCTGGGTACAGGACATTGTAAACATTGTAGACGAAATGATAAACGAGTACAGAAAACACACAGGCCACATAGAGAACATCTCCTTCATCAGCTGCCCCCATTCTAACACAGGCGTATGGCAAAATGTAACTTTCAAACGCATGAAAAGAAGGGATAGTCACGGCCGAAACGCTTTCGGTGATAGAGCTGAATTGGAGTTAAACGACTATATCGACAATACTAAGATGTGTGTGTGTGTGTGTGTGTGTGTGTGTGTGTGTGTGTGTGTGTGTGTGTGTGTGTGTGTGTGTGTGTGGACACCGTAATATGGTATGCTGAAACTGTGTGTGGAAAATGAAAAGCGTGTGTGGGATGTATTTACGGAAAGGCAAGGGAGAAAGAAACAGCTTAACATATGCTTCACTTTTCACCGGTTTCGGGAAAGAGGCTGCTGAAAACTGATAAAAGGGGGGAAAGAAATCATCCGTTTGTTTTAATAGTTTGACCGTCCCCGTCCAAAATCCAGGGTGAGTGAGTGTGTGGCGTGGTGTGCGTATGTGCGCGTGTGTGTGTGTGTGTGTGTGTGTGTGTGTGTGCATGCGTGCGTGTACATGTGTATAAACACACGAAGACCCATAGAGACATGTATGTAGGTACGCATGGTTGTAATTATACTGAACAATAGGATCTCTCTCGTTTATCTTTTACTCGTTTCAGTCAATGAACTGCGGCCATGCTGGGGCACCGCCTTCATGAGTTCCAGTGTTTCTCAACTTTTTTACCTTTGCGTAACCCATAAAATAAATTACATGTCTCAAGGAGCCCCCACTGTATGTGTGTGTGTGTGTGTGTGTGTGTGTGTGTGTGTGTGTGTGTGTGTGTGTGTGTGTGTGTGTTTATACATACGTCAACGTGCTCACATGTATGCGTGGTCTTAATCGTGATTTAGCGAGTTCGGTCAAAACAGACTTCAAGTCTCGTCCTTCGGATTGCACGATCCAGCATTGTCACATCAAGATCTCGCATTTCATATTCCGAATCTCTGCCAATGACATCTAGATAGATACTGCAAGGATGATGCCAGCTTCCCAAAGCAGCTGCATAGGAAGAGGTAAAGTCGCATACATTTGTTTTCATCCTGGATGTATTTTCCACGCACGTTATATCTTTCGTAGATATGACCAAAGCCTTATTTGATGTCAAACAAGAAAACTGGATCAACGAAATCACAAAAGATATTGAATTTCGTTTTAAAGATCAGCTTATATCATGTGTACCTATAAATATTGGCCAATTCATTGCAACTTGACCATGATATTGTTCTTTCTGAGCTGATCACATAAGATGCTAAATATTTAAACTCGTTCCCACAGTTTAGAATATTAACGCTTAAAATAAAATATTCACCACATGAAAGTGGATGTTGCGTAAGAACACACAAATACTCCGATATTTACCGAGAGAAAAACTCTCTTGTGATTTATTTGGTGCATAAAAGCACATCACAGCTATCGTCGGCGGTAGACAATCACTGCTAATTCCGCTGCCAGGATATCCACATCACGTGGTTTCGACCTCGTTTCGCTTTGTCAATGATAGATAAGATTTTTACTTTGCATTTGGATAACACTGCTCATCATCCTGCAAATCAAATTCACTCTTTTGAATTCGTAGATCTTGTTAAATTTCTTCCAACCATTTCTTTCAATTTTTTACCAGATTCTTTTCAAAACAATGTAGTTCTGATGGAATCTCAACGTTATGATGTAGTTTAAGGAAGATGTAGTGGCTTTATGGTTATGGTGTCGGACTCATTATCGCAAGACTGTAGTTTCGATTCCTTGAGCGGGTGATGCGTGTGTTCTTGAGCAAAACATTTTATTTCAGGTTACCACGGTTCACCCAACTGGCAAAATTAGAATTCTGGGGACAGACCGGTGTCCAGTCCAGAGGTGGGGAAATATGTCAGCCACAGAAACAGTGAAACCGAATCTTATGAGTGTATGATTCAGGAAACTTCTTTAAAAAAAGGAAAATGCAGCTCCTATTTCTAGCAAGT
>NC_142947.1:37680304-37682804 GCF_046866305.1 Octopus bimaculoides | reverse complement strand
GTGTTTGTGTGTGCGCGTGTGTGCGCGTGTGTGCGCGTCTGTGCGCGTGCGTGTGTGTGTGTGTGTGTGTGTGTGTAGAAGATAGGCTATAGTTGTTCCGGCTTTTACATTCCGAGTTCTAATTCTACCTATCCCTTTTCTCTTTTGCTCTCTCTCTCTCTCTCTTTCTCTCTGTTTATCTTTGTTCTGAGTTTGGCTGTTTGTTTCTCTCTCTCTCTCTCTCTCTCACACACACACACACACACTCACACACACACACACATACACTACCTCTCTCTCTCTCCTTCTGTTTTTCTCTATCTCTCCTTTTCTCTGTCTTTCTATATATTTCTATCTATCCCTATCTCCATCTCTCCCCCTCTCTCTCTATCAATCTATCTATCTGTTAGTATCTATATATATATATATATATATAATTGCCGCTATCTCTCCCCCTCTCCCCCCTCTCTCTCTCTCTCTAGCTATCTCGATCTCTCCCTCCTGCGCTCAAACACTTTCTTCACCCAAGATATCAGTTCTTTCATATTTCAGGTCAATATTCTCTTTCACTTCTCGATTTCTTCTTCTTCCTCCATTTATTACGTAACCACTCCTTTTCACTGCTCTCTCAGCACATCTTGAACAAATGACTCATACCCATCTCGCAATACACACCCATCTAAATCAATCCTTCTGCCTATACGTGCCGGGGAGGAGGTGAGTTGGTACAATCGTTAGCACGTCGAACGAAACGCTAAGCGGTATTCCTTCCGGCTTTTTGTAAGTTCAAATCCCGCCGGTGTCAACTTTTCTTTTCTTCCTTTCAGAGTCGATAAAACAAAGTAATAAAGTACCAGCAACCCCCCTTAGTTTCTGACCCTTCATTTTCTCCCTGAACCTTTCCTTTACGTTGATTTAATTTTTAATGTTTATAATTATTATTCTTATAATTTTCTGATTCTTTTTTACTTTAATTTTTCTTTCTTTCTCTCTGTACTCCCTATTTCTGTTATCACTTTCCCCATCTTATGTTTCTCATTTTCTTTCTGATGATTGACTAACTTCCGAAACGTTAAGAAGCTCCATTTCTCGGATCTTAAACTAACGCTATCTTCAACATATTGCTTTCATTTTATCTTTTGCTTTTTATTTGTTTCAGTCATTACACAGCGGTCAACAGGGCAGTCTTAAAAAATTTAGTCGGAGAAATGCCCGTGTACTGACCACTAAGAACACTCAGAAGGTAAGAGAGTGGAGATGGGTCTCCGTCGCTTGACAATTAGGATTCGGTTCTTCGATCAACTAAAATTACTTCTATTGTATTAAAGTGTAAGACGTCGAGTTTCTTGAGACGTATACCCTTATAATATTTCACAGGTAGAATCAGTCTAAAAGGGGCCACACCTTTTTGAATTACAGGTTCATTTTCAACTGGCGGGTTTCTATTCAGTTTTCCAGGGTCGTTACCAACGAAGTAGTCGACTCAAAATCACAAAAAATTATATTCGCTCGTGATGGCACGTACCGCTATCGAACCTGAGCCTCGTGGTTTATAAGCACACTTTTTAACTCTGGGACTTGTGATCGCTACATCACATCAAACTTCGAAGGTGGTGTTCTCGCAATCCAAGAACAGGAGATTGCTACGAAGTAACAAGTAAACAAAAGACACAATTAAGCCATTTGGGTCTCCAAGATGCAACCGATAATGTAGATGATGGCATATTTCTGTGGAAGACATCACACATGTGATTAGCAGCTGCCAAAAACCTTGTCGCTAAAACAGTATACAATGCTATCTGGAAAGAAAAGACTATCCTGGAATAATTATAGAGAATCCCCCTGTTATTGAATACATACACAAACATCAACACAAAGAATATCGGTGGAAAATTTCTATCAAAACTTTTGTCAGCTGTAAGCATTAAAGGCCGTATATTGTTGTTTTTGGAGAGACCAGAAAATGTATATGTACCAACACGGAGGTCAACTGCTCGGCCGAAGGGAACATCTTTGAAAATCTAAGA
Source organism: Octopus bimaculoides (assembly GCF_046866305.1). Lineage (NCBI taxonomy): Eukaryota > Metazoa > Mollusca > Cephalopoda > Octopoda > Octopodidae > Octopus > Octopus bimaculoides. Next base: position 37,680,798 of record NC_142947.1, on the reverse strand, counting down.
GAAAGAGGATAACTATGGACATCTGCTTCCAAATACAGCTTCCATATCCAGATTATAAATTCACATGGTTTTATTGATTTAAGTGACAATCTGGTTAAGCTAGGTTTTTCAAAACAAGGATTTCAACTGGATAATTCATTCATTACAAATACAATTTGTAAGTGGAACAGTAAAGATATACAAGACTATTCTTAAGTTAAAAATGTGAATTTGTGTTTGTTCTCTACATTCCAAAGACGGCGTTTTGTATCTTTGTTAAAAACCAGCTCCTTTTTTTACAGGGAAACTTCAAAACAGAAGAGAGCAAAAATACGTACATATATAGATCAGTGTATGTATGTATGTATATATGAATATATATGTATATATATGTGTGTATGTATATATATATATATATATATATATATATATATATATATATATATATATATATATATATATATATATATACATATATATACATATATATATATATATATATATATATATATATA
>NC_142947.1:37672804-37675304 GCF_046866305.1 Octopus bimaculoides | reverse complement strand
TGAGTTATTTAAAATACTTTAACATGCATTTATCGGACGTATATAGGCGCAGGCGTGGCTGTGTGGGAATTCGAATTGTCCCCCTCCCCCTCAAAACATTTTCCCGGCGTCCCCTATTAGGAGAGATGTGATCACGATCACTTAAATGCCTTACAACCGCATAACGAGTATTAGGAGTCCTGCTTTTCAAGAAGCTATATATATATATATATATATATATATATATATATATATATATATATATAGTTACAAACACACACACACAGTGAATTAACAAGAGAAAAGAGCACTCAATACACCTATTTGTATGTAAGCAGTTGATGACAGACATGTCCGTTACTTGAAGTCTTATAAATACGAAAGCTCAGAATATGAAAGAGAGACAGCGAGGGAGTAAGAGGAAGACGTAATTGTATATGTTTAGCAAACACATTTTTTGAGCTACTCCTTGGCAAGTAGATACAATGTTTATACCACAATATTTTTTGTTTACAATCAGAGACAGGACATTGGCTCGGCTTGGTTTAGTGTTTATAGCCACTTCATCAAGGATCGGTCTGTCATTTTCCTGAGCACAGTGAGAATTGCAGTCAGTAGTTTCCCGCGTGATTTTGACTAATCTTCCAAGACCAGAGAAGATTAATGTGTTTATGTACAGTTTCTACATGTGCATGAAAATCAACAGCGAGAAGGGAATTTTCTGAGGGTTGAAATGAGTAGGTTTGGTGTTGAATGTGTGAAGAATCTTATTATGACTGATATAAGGAGAAAGTTGAAGTGTGTTGTGTGCGCTCGAGTTAAAATGGAATGTTAATTCAGAGGGGCAGAGACCGCTTATGTAGCGGTAGAAATAGCCGCATGGGATGATAGTAAAGGGTAAAGACCCCCTTCGGTCATGAATGAGCATGGGATTGTACCTAGAAAGTTACCCTCCGAGGCAGAAGTCTGGACAAAGTCGTTTATGGAAGGCCAATAGCCGCCCATGCATACCAGCCTCCTCTCTCCACACCACTGATGTTATCCAAGGGAAAGGCAAAAGCCGATTCAGCTTGGCACTAGCGAACTGGAGCAACGTGAAATAAAGTATCCTGCTCATGAACAAAAAACACAGCCCTGTCTGGAGATCGAACCCACTACCTCCTGATTGTGAGCCCGACACTCAAACCACTGAGTCATGCGCCGTCGCAGAGGTCTGTGGGACACAGGTTAAAAGGTGCTATTCTATAAATGTGCGCACTGGTTAGCAGTAACATTTTCTACTTGTTATGAATATTTGTAAGTCATGATCTGTTGCTTACGTATTTGCCGGTATGCTTTATATTATTCATAAGGCACCTATTACTATGGGGGGATCGTTAGGGCAGTGAGCTAGCAGAGACGTTAGCACGCCGGGCGAAATGCTAAGCAGTATTTCGGCTGTCTTTATGCTCTGAGTTCAAATTCCGCCGAGGTCGACTTTACATTTCATCCTTTCGGAGTGCCAAAATTTGAAATCAATACTATAGGAATCGTTAGAGCAATGAGCTGGCAGAATCGTTAGCCCGCCGGACAAAATGCTTAGAGGCATTCCGTCCGTCTTTATGTTCTGGATTCAAATTCCACCGACGTCAGCTTTGCTTTTCATCCATTCGGGGGTCGATGAAATACGTACCAGCTGACACTGGAGTCGATGTAATCGCCCCACCAAAAACAAAAATATTCAGGATTTGTAGCTACTATAGAAAGGATTTTTATAAGGATCATTTTTAGTTTTAAGCCTTCGTATTTGGGTTATCTCTATTTCCAGATCTTTTTTTTTTTTTTTAGTAATTTCTCCATCCAATTTTGTATGTAGTTGTAGGCCTAATATGTTAGTTAGGTCCTTTGCCTGGTTGTCCTTGACAACGATATCTGATACCAGGTCAGTTAAACTTGTCCTCCCTGTCTGTGTGTATTGCGGTTTCGCCACTGTCGGAGGTGCGATGGTGGTATCACCTGGGACTACGACTTTGAACTTGGGCGACGAAGCCTTCCGTTTCTCTCCAGAATCCAATACCTTTGCGCGTGGATCTTTGGAACATCCTCTCAGATCACATTTTCCCGTATCACTACAAACCGTATTAACCTTCCTCACCAGGAGAGCACTTGAAAAGGTCATTTGTATCACCCCCTCCACTTCCGACCAAGTATTAATTTCTTCTTTTTTTAAAATTATTTCTTTACTATAATATAAAAAATACGCAGACACATTATAGATAGATAGATAGATAGATAGATAGATAGATAGATAGATAGATAGATAGATAGATAGATAGATATGTGTGTATGCATGTATATGCGTAAATATGAGTGTGAGAGAGTAGAATGTATACACGTACGCATTTGTATGGTTGTATTCACGCGTAATCTCACTCCTCCCAGTCTAAGAATTTAATTCCTTGAAGTATTAAAAAGCAGACCAAAGCAGAGGTTTAAGTTCGTTGATAAGTGTTAGCTAATAAATATTTCGAAATGTATATTT
>NC_142947.1:37665304-37667804 GCF_046866305.1 Octopus bimaculoides | reverse complement strand
CCGACTTTACGTTCTGAGTTCAACATTCCTTTCGGGGTTGATAAAATAAGTACCAGCTGAACACTGGGGTCGGTGTGATTGACATGCCCCTTCCCCCGAAATTGCTGGCCTTGTGTTAAAATTTGAAACTAATATACCCCTATATACTTAAATTGTACACGTTTATATTTGAGTGTAGTCATTCATTTAAATATAATGGTTTCAAATTTTAGCACAAGGCCAAGAATTTTGAGGGGAGGGGTAAATCGATCGCATACACCCCAGTGCACAGCTGGTGCATATTTTATGAGCCTTTGGAAAGACGAAAGGCAAAGTCGACCTCGGCGGAACCGGAACTCAGAACATAAATAAAAAAAATATCGCTAAGTATTTCGTTCATCTTGTTAACAATTCTGCCAAATCGCCACCTCACGTCTCGAGTTTTGGCACAAGGCCAGTAACTTTTACAAGAAGAGGATAGCAAAGGATGAATAGCAAAGTCGAACTCGGTTGAATTGGAACTGAGATCATAAAGAACCGGAAGAAATACTGCAAAACAATTTGTCCGGCATGCAATCGATTTTGCCAGTCTAAATATAACCTTTCCTAACATAGACAGAAAGCTTGAAATTTTGTGAAATGGGGTTGGTCGATTAAATAACCCCCAGTGATTGACTGGCACTTATTTCATTGGCCCCGAAAAGGACGAAAGACAAAGTCACCTTGGGGGAAATTTGAACTCTGGACTTTAAAAACCCGAAGAAATGCTGCTAAGCATTTTGTTCGACTTCCTAACGATTCTGCCATCTTACAGCCTTAATTCATTTAAATACAATTCTTTCTAATATAAGGCATAAGGCATTTATTTTATAAGGCATTTTGCGGGAGGGGGTGCTCGAACGTGTTGTCCCCAGTGCATAATTGTTACTTATTTCGCTGACTCCGAAAAGGAGGAAAGATAAAGTCAGCCTCGGCGGAATTTGAACACAGAACGTAACGAACCGGAAGAAACGGCGCTAAGCCTTTTCTCAAAGCTTCTTGAGGCTTTAAGGTCCATGGCTAGTCCTAATATTTTGTACCGTTGAGCAGACGAGAGGTAAATCTGAATTTTCCCTGCAATGGACGCCAAATCTGTTACAAGTAATAACTGCAAGATAGCTTCGTACATCTTCCCGAGAGTTGGGAGAAAGTAGACACATAAAAAGAATTAAGTGTCGCATCCAACCACAACACAACACTTCAACTTTGTATTGTGGATTGAAGTGAATGTTTTATCCCACGAGCTTCAACAGCAATTAGGGATGTTTAGTAAGATAATAACAGGATTAATTTTACAGGAATGTGTAGCAAACAAATCTAAAGGCACGAAGCTGATTAGTCTGGGAGGATCTACAAAGGTCATAAGCCCTGGCCTTCTCTCTATCGTTTGACTGATTTATAAAACTAATGCTTTTACAATAGTTTTTTACACTAATATTCGACACTTGTTACAGATATATACACCAGCCAACAAACGTATCTCTACGTTATCCTCAAACTGCTCAAAGAAGTAGTAAAATTTCCCTCTTAGAAAAGGACACATAAGAGAAAGAATGTAGCTTTAGATATGCTATATGTGAAAAAAGACGGTGCACCATGGGAGTAAACATGGTGCTAACAACATTAATACGGAATAATAAAGAAAGGAAACCACGTGTTTGTGAATGAGCACGTGTTTGCTTATGCTTAATATGGTATGACTGTAAGGTGAGAAGCTCGCTTCACAACCGTGCGGTTTCGGTTTCGGACCCACTGCACAGCACTATGGACAAATGTTTTCCACTATAGCGACGTGTGGACCAATACTTTGTCAGTGAATTTGATCGACGAAAATTGTGTGGAAGACCGGGGTTCTGTCCCACAATGTTGCACCATGGGTAAGTACACACCAACAGAATAAATGCTTATATATACACATATATAGTTATATTCATATATATACACATGTATATATGTATATATATGTATAAGAGTATATATATATATATATATATATATATATATATATATATATACATATACACACACATATATATATACATACATACGTATATATATATATATATATATATATATATATATATATATATATATATATATATATATATATATATATATATATATATATATATATATATATACGTATATATCAATACACGTACACAAATACATATGTATGTGTATGTGTGGTGTGTGCGCGCGCGCATGTACGGCTTTGAAGAGGTAGATCTTTGTAAAAAAACTCAGTTGCGTTGATTCCTTTCTATGTGTGTGTGTGTCTGTGTGTGTGTGTGTGTGTGTGTGTGTGTGCGTGCGTATGCGTGCGTGCATACGTGCGTGCGTGAGGGACAGAGTATGTGTACGTATGTGGATGCATTATTAATATTCAGCCTTTGGCAGAATTCCAAGTAATTAAATAAAATTATAAAATAAATAAAATAACGCATAAAAGAAAAAAAATATTTTGTTATGCAGATTAATT
>NC_142947.1:37650304-37655304 GCF_046866305.1 Octopus bimaculoides | reverse complement strand
CATATTATATTATATTATATTATATTGTACTAAAATACGCTAAACAATTTCGACAGTTAAATCTCAGGTGCTTATAAGCACGTAACCCAGTATAAATGGTTTTCAAAATTATATTAATAAACGAGATATCGTTAAAAGAAAATCATAGATAATAATAAATATGCAAGCAAATAAATAGATAATGAGTAACCTATTTTATATATGTGGTTAGAATTAAAGAATATTGAATCATATTTCATCGGTACATAATGATAACGTGTGTGTGTGTGTGTGTGTGTGTGTGTGTGTCTATGTAAGCATGTATATATATATATATATATATATATATATATATATATATATATATATATATATATAAAGTAACAGAAACTAGCCACAAGAGAAGAGTAATCGGAAGAAAAGAAAACAGAAGCTGCATGTATTAGCGACGGATGCTTGAATGTGATTTCAACCCAGGAATGGATTTTGCTATGAAGTCACAATGGGGGCTCTGATGAATTTGATTTTGCCTGGGATTGGGCAAGTGTGTCTGCTGATTGCAGGATATAGTTCTTCTGTTGTTCTTTTTCTTCAACTCAAATTATTTGGATTAATTGTGACTCATTTCCCTCCATGCACATCGATCCAGGCAATGACTTTCCCAAGGGATTGTTTCAACTTATCCTTATACCTAAGGAGAGGTCTACCTTTGTCGCGATATCCCACCACTTGTTGGCCATACAGAAGAATTTTCGGAATGCGGTCATTTTTCTTTCGAACATGTCCTACCCATCAGCTCTGGATTCTCATCGACATGCTTTGGATACTGGAGATATCAAATTTTTCTGAGATTTAGGCATTGGATATCATATGTTACGCAAACAGCACATGTGGAAGGTTTCAAGCTTCTTTATATGCCTATAGTGGGGAGTCCATGCTTCAGCCCATACAAAAGTTTGCTCCAAAATACAAGATTTGTATACTCTTATTTTAATTTTATATATATCGTTTGAATCCACAAGTTGTTTTTTTTTTATTCTCTCTCTGTTTATTTTTTTCTTATTCCTTTCTGTTGAAGAGCGAAGGCTCGAAACGTAAAAGACACTTTCACTTTCCCGAGCGTCCAACTAATACACCTGCTTCGTCTTTTGTTTTTCTGTAAATTTCAGCTACATGTATATACAGAAATGGCTTTTAAATTAGCGACAGGTGTTTCGGTAGATTTTTATTCAATGTACTCATAAATGATTACAATGTTATTATTCAATTTTACCATCATCAGGCATTATTTAACTTTACACGGTCAACCAAGGACTTAGCCTAGTTATAGATAAGCTGCTGCACCAGTCGGAACAGTTTAGTTACACAAATCTACAGCGGTATTCATTTTATGTCTGGTTCTTTACGTGTGTGTGTGGGGGGGGGGGTGTAAATATATTCCCATACGCACATACAAATTAAAATACGCAACCTCAGATTTGTTGTCAACATGAAGTCACCGCTGGCGACGGCTGAATTAATAGCGTCAAGCACACACACACACACATACACACACACACACACACACACACACACACACACACACACACACACACACACACACACACACACACACACACACAAACATACAAACACACATACATACGGACCTCATATATTATATACATACATACTGATATATGGCGTCCATAGCCAGTCATGACTGCATATATTTATATATGTAACGTCTGTATATGTTTGTGTGTATGCGTGATAATAAGTGCATGTATACACACACACACACACACACACACACATACATATACATGTGTCTGTGTGTGCGTGTATGTATGTATGCATATATATATATATATATATATATATATATATATATATATATATATAAGTGGAACTCCTTCGGTTACAACAACGAGGGCTCCAGTTGATCCGATCTACTGGACAGCCTGTTCGTGAAATTAATGTGCAATTAATGTCCACAGACGCGTGTACACTTAACGTTGTTCACAGGGAGATTCAGTGCGACACAGAATATAACAAGGCCGGCCCTGTGAAGTACAGATATTATTCATTTTTGTCAGCTGAGTGAACTGGAACGACGTGAAATAAAGTGTCTTATTCAAGGACACAACGCGTCGCCAGGAATCGAACTCATGACCTTATGATCATGACCCGAATACCCTAACCACTAAGCCACGCGCACAAGATTGCCCTTCGACGTAGCAACGTTACCGAACTCAATGTAGATACGCTTCAGATGAAAGCGTTAGTCGAGTACAGAGTGTAATACGTAATTTTAATAAAGGACAATGGAATAGGAAATGATGCAATGAACCTTATCAGCTTGCAGCTATTTGCGTAATAAGATGAAGGGCATTTAAAGTTGAGAGCGTGAGCATTACCTCATAGCTTTCTCCAAGCTCCGAGGAAGCTATAATTATGCTGCAGAAACACTCAACTCTGAGTGCACGGCATCCTATAACAGAAACAACTGTAAGCTAATGAATTCGATTACCTAATTCTTATTCTTTTGTCTTTTATTTAATTTCATATATACATACATACATATATGTGTGTGTGTGTGAGTGTGTACATACATACATATATGTAAATATATATATATATATTTCACATATATATATATATCATATGTAATCATATATATATATAATCACACACACACACACACACACACACTCACACACACACACACACACTCACACACACACACACACACACACACACATATATATATATATATATATATATATATATATGTATATATATATATATATACACATATACACACATCTAAATATGTACATATAACGTTATATATGTGTATATGCATGTGGCTTAGCCTATATGTCCATAAACATACATACAAATTCTTTATAAGTAAATACATAAACATATATAAGTATATATATATATATATAGTAATAACATGAGTGTGTGTGTGTGTGTGTGTGTATACGCATGTGAATGTGGTATATTGCTATTCTTATATGCATGCCAATAATCAGAATGCAAAGCCAACTGGTTTAAACGAACAAAAATCGTTTAGAATTTATAACTGGGAGGGAAAGAATAAAAAAAATGATACACGGCTTTGCTACACAAAGACCCAACCTCAACTTTCGGGGCATCAATCCTGCTTGTTTGCGTTTACCTCTGCCCTCACTACGACTGGCAAGACCACAGCCAACTGCGATTTAGCAATTTCGCTGTCTCTACATTCGTCTGTTCGTTGTCTTCTCTCGGGGTTGGGCGTTTGCGAAAATGATTGGAAGCCTAACATTATTTTAGAAACACCAACCTTTCTTTCCGGCTAAAATATGTTCCATCGAGAGAGCGGTGTGGTTTATTTATCTTTATTTGTTGGGCCCTAGGACTCACAAGGCTGGTTACCCGATTTCTATGGTGTATAAGTTACCGAGATCACAACATCCCCTGAATGGACGCCCGGACTATGCAGGATGCAAGGCCTGCAATTTTTTTGACGGGAGGGGACGAGTCGATTACATCCACCCCAGTAGTTGACTGGTATTTTATTTTATTGATCCCGAAGGGATGAAATGCAAGATTGACCTAGGCGGGATTTGAACACATAACGTAAACAGCCGGAAGATTCTCCTTGAATTTCTGGAATACGGTTGTACCGTAAACAGCGAGCCATACGCTGAGACACCGAAAAAAGCTTAGAAAAGACATTAGAAGGAATAGAGCGAATAAGAATCTCAAAAGAATCCATAATCATTATAACAATGCACAACCACATATACCATTGGTAACAAATATAACATACAACAAATCCTAACGTACAACCCTTGTGTTATGTCCTCCAGATGCCACTATTCAGTTCACTGAAGGACAGCCTTCAGGAACAACGATTTGATGACACAGAAAAGATTGAAGAAACTGTGAAGAAATGGCTACAGCTGTGCACGTTTGATTTTTTTTTTTTTTCAAATAGGATTCGAGAGTTGCGTTCAACAATGGTGGAAAGATATCGTTTGGTGATGGAGAACATGTTGAGTAGTATCTCGCCGTAGAGGAAGAATTTATTCTACCAACATGTGAAATTTTAGTGACTTACATCAAATAATAAAATATAATTATGTCCACTGGATTCTACATCACTCAAGAGTCAACGACATCATAAGAACCATCAAGAAAAACAAATATAGATGGGCTGGCCACATTGTGAGCCTGAAGGACAACAGATGGACAATCAGGGTGACGGAATAAACACCAAGACAATGGACAAGATTAAGAGGCCGATCAAAGACAAGATAGCGTGATGATCTCACCCGCTACCAGGGGGCTACATGGCCACGACTGACCAAAGAGAGAGAAAGAGAGAGACAGCGGTGGAAGGGGATCCAGAGAGGGATTCCTCCTTCAGAAGTGATGAAGCCGTAGTTGAGGTTGAAGCTGAGGTTGCATTACTTTCAATAGAAACCCGGTATTGTTTTGCTAAATTTGCTGTTGTACCTACTGAAAATATATATTTCAGTTAATTATTATTTACTTTTCATGTCTCACTTCGTCCGTTTTTCGTCTGCTTAAAAATTAATTTCAAATATTTCTTCAATTTTGTCCCTTAACTTTAGAAGGTTATTTTATACTTACATTCTTTGTAAATAAACACAAATATCAAAAACACGTACGTATCTCGGCTATTTAATACATATCTTAATATTTTGGGTCTTAGTTTAATTCATCAAAACTATATAAAATTATATCGATTTTATATTGTCGAACACACGCATTCACACACACACACAGAGGTAACACACACAAAAGAAAACTAGTTGGCTACAATACACTCATATACACTCACGCCTTGTTTTTCTCTCTCTCTCTTTCTCTCTCTTTTTCTCTCTCTCTCTTTCTCTCTCTCCTTTTCTCTCCCTCTCAGTCTCTACCTGTTTGTCTGCTTGTGTGTGTGTGTGTGTCTCTCTCTCTCTCTCTCTCTCTCTCTCTCTCTCTCTCTCTCTCTCTCTTACTATTTCATATTC
>NC_142947.1:37637804-37645304 GCF_046866305.1 Octopus bimaculoides | reverse complement strand
CAAATCGACCCCAGGACTTATTCTTTGGAAACCTAGTACTTATTCTATCGGTCTCTTTAGCCGAACCGCTAAGTTACGGGGACGTAAACACACCAGCATCGGTTGTCAAGCGATGTTGGGGGGGGGGGCAGACACACAAACACCCACACACATATACATGCATAAACATATATATATACGACAGGCTTCTTTCAGTTTCCGTCTACCAAATCCACTCACAAGGCTTTGGTCGGCCCGAGGCTATAGTAGAAGACACCTGCCCAAGGTGCCACGCAGTGGGACTGAACCCGGAACCATGTAGTTCATAAGCAAGCTACTTACCACACAGCCACTCCTACGCCTATAAGAAAAATCGTCGCCCGCAGAGAGACTTGAACCCGCGACCCTCAGATTTCATCACTCGACAGTTTTTAAAAGTCTGATGCTCTACCGACTGAGCTATTGTAATATATAAATTTTGATGATAATTCTCCATTCTTCTTTATAAGGCTTTATACATGAGCGTTAAGATGCATTAAGCACCAGACACGAAACATCGATGATCTGGCTGTATTTTCAACCATAGGGAGCTAGTTTCCCTCGTCAGCTCATCAAGATAGTGCTTTGGTTGGCTATTGAGTTGTTTTGACTCTTATTTCTAGCAATACTGGTGCTGATTAGTGCCTTTGTTCACTTTAGTGACGTATGTTTATTTTTTACCTTTAGGTTGTAAAATTACGAATTAGCCACCCATATTATATGATATTCACTTTTACTATTTTTTGAAATCAGCGTATGATCTCAACGGAAATCTTATAAGCTGACATGTTTAACCCTAGTCGTCCCTCTATGTTCGGCCCTGTGTGGCCAATAAAGAATACAGTCGCAGTGAGAGCCACTGATGAGCATGTGTTGTTGTCTTCCTCATCTTCGTCGTCTTCAGTCGTATTCGTCGTTGTCGTCGCCGTCGTCATCATCATCGTCATCGTCATAGTCCGTTGTCATCATCATCCGTCGTCGTCGTCGTCGTCGTCTTCGGTGATTGAAAGTGCTTGAAATCAATTAAAGGCTGACAAACACAAATTGGAGAATGAGTGGCTGTGATTCAGTAGATTTTAATAATGTTGTTGGAGCTCAAGGATGTAAGTAATTTACTGCATGAGTGAGTGTTTATTGACAATACGTATTTGATAGAGACGCAGACAGACAGGCAGACAGAGAGACAGACATGTTTTTCAGACGCTGGGAAGAAGAAAAAGAAAACAGAGGGAAGAGGAGCAGGGTGAGAATGAGAATGTTAGGGTAAGAAACACACGCCCAGATACACATACGCACACATATGCACACACACACACACACACACACACACACGCACACACACGCGCACACGCATATATATCTATATATAAACACACACACAGCGCTGGATTAACCATTAAGCAAAATATTTACGTGCTTAAGCATCAAGGGAAGGAGGGGGCACCACAGAAATGGTAAATGGTTTACGGCACAAAAAGAAATCATTTTAAACTTGCTAAAATAATATTCGGCATGCCTTTATCTCTGCTAAGTATAGATGCATATGTGTTACCTTAGATTAATTTTGAAGATCTGCTCAAAGACTTTGCAATTCAAAAATGTAGAAGGAAACTTTTCAAATATAAATAAAGTGGAAGTAGACAAAAATAAACATTATTTTCCCTTTTACTGTTTTGTTTCGTTTTGAAAAGTAAGAAATTATTTTATGGTTTGTTATTGTTTATATTTTGAATTACATAATCTTTTATGGAGGCACCAAAATCTTTTAAGTGCTTAGGGCCCCGATGGATCTTAATCCGGCCCTGCACACATACACACACGCGCGCGCACACGTGTGTATGTGTGCGTGTATGCATTTATGATTATCGCCCAATGCCGCTTCACAACCATTATTGGTTTGTTTACGTTCACGAAGCTCTACGGTTCGTCATCTATCATACATGTAGTCTAAATACTTCGTACCCAACCTGCAATCTCGGGAACAACCTATTTGGTAATATCTTTTGTCGTTTTTCAGATGTACAGAGATACGATCATTACCCATAGAAGCAAAATCTTATTGTACACCACCCACTCTCTTAGCTTGAACAACATGCAGTTTGAACACTCAACGTCGCTACAAATGTTGGCCTCATCTGTCACATCTCTTGATTGCGTCCCATACAAAACACATTTATTCCCCGCCAACAACTGACAGAACTTTTACAGTGATCAGTTGTTAAGAACCTCAATGTAGCACCACTAAACTGTTTCTTATAAAAATGTAAATTTTTCCTATGTATGGAGACTTTTGAATCACCCTGTATATAATTGTTTCCTACCTCTAATCCAGTGATTCTTAACCAGGGTCCATATGACCCTTAGGGCTCCATAGAAGATTTTTTTTGTTAAGATTTAAATTACTTGTACTTCTATTATGCACAAGACATTTTTTTCAGTGCAATCCCTAATAATATTTAATCATAAAAATATAAGCCTTTTTTTAAAACATTGAATGGGTGTAAGGGTTCGGCAGAGTAAATTAGGAATCAAAGGGGTCCTTAAGCGAAAAAGGGCTGATAAACCCTACTCTAGCTTCTCCTTTTTACATGTGCTGCACCCTCTCTCTCTCGCTCTCTGTTTCTCTCTCGCTCTCTGTTTCTCTCTCGCTCTCTGTTTCTCTCTCTCCCTTTGCCGTTTCTACTGTTATAACAACGACCTTTGTTCTTCCAGCCTGAGCCTGTCTCATGTCTTCCTCACCCAAACAATCCCACCAGTCTATCTAGCTGTTTCTTCACTCAAAGACATATCACTATCTAATATTCTCAATTAAATAAAAACTTCTTTTTTTTTTTCATTTCGTTTTTGGATTTCGTTTGCAAGATTCGTGTGTTGAAGTATATTCTGTTGTGTCTGGAGAGAGTCGTTCTCTATTGGTGCCTTATAATTTAACACACTCACCGGTTAAAAAAAAAAAAACGTTTTTTAAATTAAAAAATAGAAAATAAATAAGTGGAAATGTTTTTTTTTTATCTGTGTGAAAAAGAAAAAAAAAGAAAGAAAAAGGTGTGGAGAGATAGAAAACGAAGAAGAAAATACTAGATTATCGCAAATCTCTTTCCACCACCACCACCACCACCTAACTTTAAATCTAACGCTAACACCATCCCGACCAGCAAAAAACATTATTCTGCATTGTTGAACGAACACTCTATAAAATAATATACTTAACTATTATTTCCCACCAAATTCTGATCTGATCCAAACAACGATTTTTCACAACGTTGCCTCATATAATTGAGGAAATACCGTCTTGGCAGTTTGTTTGGAATCGTTTTGTTTTTATTTTATTTTTTTTAAGTCATTTTGTTCTTTGTTTACTTTTATTTTATTTATTATTTTTTTGTATTATCATTTTTCTTTGTTGTTGTTGTTGTTGTTGCTGCATTTTTCTTCAAATTAAATTTATTTTTTAAAGCATTTGATTTCCCTGTGTGCATAAATAATAATAATAATAATAATAATAATAATAATAATAATTTTTTTTTTTTTTTTGCCTTTGCCTCAAGGGTGACGAGTGAGAAGAAGCTGTTGACGAGACACATTGCAAAACAGGATGGGAATTTACACTGAAATTAAATTAATGAAAATAATTATCGTCGTCGTCGTTGTCGTCCTCACTTTTACGTCCATTTTTCCATGTTTGCAAGGATCAGACGGAATTTCTTGAAATAGGTTTTTATACAGCCGGATGCCCTTTGCGTCACCAACCATTCACCTGTTTCCAGGCAAAGTAATTGATATCTCCCTACGACCAGAAAGACTGTAAACGAACAACATCGCTTGTATAACGATGAAGCCAGGTAAGGGTAGCAATATGAATATACAATACATAAGCGTGCAAGAGAGCCCTCAGCGAAAAAGATTGCCATCTGAGCCAATCAAAGAACCCTACTGAAACAGAATAGCTAAGTTAAACACAAGCACCTTCTCACAGCAATTTTCCACAGCCTACAAACGTTTGCTGAACGTAGGCTTATTCACTTGAGGTTGTGCAGATGCCAAAGCAATCCACCAACATAGCTATTGAAGTTTACAACAGCTATGTCAGTCAAGAAATATGTCTACCAACCCTTTTGTATTTTGATACAGTCGGAGTGATACACAATCATATCTGTAAAGACAGAACACCTTCAAGGACAGACTAATGTTATGTTCCAACTTGTAGCAAGACAAAGTACTGTAAATATGGTTACAGCAATCCTTGATATGTATTGTCCAAGATGTACCTTTTTTTTAATGCAAGGAACGAAGTTTGATGTTTTCTCAAGCCACAAATGATAAAGAAAATAATCTCTGTAGCTATAGTTGCATTAGGAACTATCCCTAACGATTTGAACGGATGAATACAGGAAATAGGCATAAAACCTCGTTTAGTTTAGCACGCTGGGCGAAATGCTTAGCGGTATTTCGTCCGTCTTTACGTTCTGAGTTCAAATTTCGCCGAGGTTGACTTTATCTTTCATCCTTTTGGGGTCGATAAAATAAGTACCAGTTGAACACTGGAGTCGATGAAATCGACTTACACCTCCCTCAAAATTGTTGGCCTTGTGTCAAAATGTGAAATTATTATTATTATTATTATTATTATTATTATTATTAATATTATTATTATTATTATTATTATTATTATTATTATTATTATTATTATTGCATATGCACACAACAGGTTAAACTGTTGGAAAAAATATCCCCGACATCGGACTACGACAAGTAACCTTAGATGCCAAAAACCTTCCTAAGTATCCTAGCTGTCTCTAATAACACTGTTTTATGGAGTTTATGGGATTCTACTAGATAGCCATAATAATAATAATAATAATAATAACAATAATAATAATAATACTTTCTACTTTAGGCACGAGGCCGGCAATTCTTGGGGGAAGAGGACTCATCAACCCCAGTACTTGACTGGTATTTATTTCATTTACCCCGGAGGAATGAAAGGCAAAGTCGACCTCGGCAGAATTTGAACTCAGAACAAGCAGACATGCAAAATACCGCTAAAGCATTTCGCCCGACGTGCTAACGATTCTGCCAGCTCACCGCCTTAATAATGATAATGATGATGATGATGATGACGACGATGATGATGATGATGATGATGATGATGATGACGACAATAATAATAACTACGATTACAATAACAAAATAGGGAAACAACAGCAATTCGCACATTCTCCTGTCAGTTCTCCACCCAGTTTATAAACATGTCTTATCCAAAGATGAAATCTTGACAGACTGTATATGTCTTTCCTAAATTCGTTAACACGTCAAAAAACCTTTTCTGCAATTGAGACGCACGATTTTGTTGTAGATGTTGTTGTTGTTGATGTCGTTGTTGTTGTTGTTGTCGATGATGATGATGATGATGATGATGATGATGATGATGATGATGATGATGATGATGATGATGATGATGATGATGATGACGATGATTTCGCTACGGTTGCTATTGTTGCTCTTTTGGGCTTATCAACGCTTGCTGTTTTTGTTGCTAACACATCTTCGCATTTAATCAAAGCAGAGATGGGATTCTTCTTCCACCACCCCCGACCTTAAAGCCACCACAACCATCCCTGCCACTTCTGTTCCTATGTATGTTTGGATAGATGCCTGGATAGATGCCTGGATAGATGGATGGATGGATGGATGGATAGGTGGACGGATGGGTGTATCTATCAATCTGTTTGTCTAGCTACCTGTCGATCGTTCGATCAATATGTCTATTTATGTATCAGTCAATCCATACATCTATCAAGTTATCTATCAACCTTTTAGCCAGTCTATTCATGTATCTATCTTTCGATCTATCTGTCTATTGATCGACCCCTTTCAGTTTCCTATTTCTTTATAGCTCACAAGGAGCTAAACATAGAGGGGACAAACAAGGACAGCCAAAGGGACAAAGTCGATTACATCGACCCCAGTGTGTAACTGGTACTTAATTTATCGACCCCGAAATGGTGAAATGCAAAGTCGACCTCGGCGGAATTTGAACTCAGAACGTAACGGCAGACGAAATACCGCTAAGCATTTCACCCGGCGTGCTAACGATTCTGCCAGCTCGCCACCTTAAAGTTTCCGTCAAACAAATTCACTCACAAGGCTTTGATCAGCCCCGGATTAAAGTAAAAGAGTAAAATATACTGACCCTAGGTGCCGCCACGCAGTGGGAATGAAACCGAGAGACAGGGTGTAGAAACAAGTTTCTTAACCACACAGCCACCTACGCCGGTTAATTTAACATTTGAATGTTAAATGTAAAATGTAAAGTGGGTATTTGTGAGTTTACTAAAGGTTAATTGGATGTTCGAAGATCGGTACAGGGCAGTCTTAAGGTTAAATGTTGTGTAACTGTATCCTAAATATCTGTGGCCGGATATGAGGGATATAGACGAAAATATATATTAATTTTAAAAATGATAAATGAGAAAACAAACGCAAAAATGCTAAAGGAGGATCAAGCAGCTGGATTAATATAAAGCTTGATAATATATTATTCTTTAACTCTTTTACTTGTTTCAATCATTTGACTGCGGCCATGTGTGTGTGTGTGTGTGTGTGTGTGAGTGTGTGTATAATTTATTAAAAAGAAAATAATGGAATGAACAGGCTTTAATCCAAATCTCTACAAATGTTTCTGTGCTTTAATACTGTTGATGGTTTCTCATATGACGCGCATTATTGTACGAATATGATCCAATGATAGCTGTGTACCTGTACGTCTTCAGGTGAGTGGGTTCGAGAGCGGCTGCTGGATCGCCTATAGTTTCCCATTGTTTCGTACCCATATTTTATAATCACGACCAAACCACCACCACCAGCAGCATCACCATCATCATCATCATCATCATCATCATCGTCGTCGTCGTCGTCGTCGTCGTTGTCATTGTTATCGCTACCACTACTACCGTCATCACCACTACCACTATCACCATCATTATCACTACCATCATCGCCGTCACCACCATCACTACCACCGACACCATCATCACCATTATCAGCACTACCAACGTCACCACTGTGACCACCATCATCATCATCATCATCACCACTACCGGTATCACCATCATTATCACCATCATCCTCCCCACTATCATCATCATCATCATCATCATCACCATCATTATCACTGTGTCCTCCTGTAATCCTCTTCCTTCCTGCAGTGACAATTTTGTTGGTATTTTTTGATTTGATTGTTTTGTTTGATTTTTTTGCTTCTTTTTTTGTATCTCTTTTCAGCAGAAACCAAAGTTGTTGCTGTGACAATTTTTGAGAAGATTGAACTGGGATTAAGTAAAGACGATGAAAAAAAAACAAAAATGAATGATGGTGAGTGCGGAATGATGGTAGACGGAGAACAACGTTCTTGAAAAACCACAGCTTGAAATGCAGAAATTTGAGGAAAAGATTAACAAGAAAGAGGATTAAGACAACACA
>NC_142947.1:37622804-37635304 GCF_046866305.1 Octopus bimaculoides | reverse complement strand
GGCATTTCCATCCGATCAAAGGATTTTCTGTACAATATCAGACAATACAACTCAACAAATGACATCGTTTGGTGCATTTAAGAAGATAGATAAACATGAATTTACGACGACGTCAAAGTTCAAGGGCAAGTCTATCACCTTATTGGTTCCCTGTTACCCACAAATGAACAACCACAGTTCCTCCAAATTTACTTTATGAGTAATGTAGGACAACAAACCCGAAGGAGGTGTCAACATTTCAGATGATGGGTCGTGTTAGACACAGCGCCGACTGCTGCAAAAGAGAGTATATTCATTGACAGCTTCTCGGAGCGTTCAAAAATCACATAACACCCCACAGGTTAGGGCCTGAAATACTCCAAACGGACGCATAGCAAGTTGCTTAGTCGAATTAGCCCGTCATTTACTCCACAAATGTTTTGTTGCCAATGCTGCACTTTCCCATATCACCTGTTTCAACATAACTATAATAAATATATTATATACAGACTATGCCATTTTAATCACGAGCAACGCCGGGTGTCTCTGCTAGTATATATATATATATATATATATATATATATATGTATGTATGTATGTATGTATGTATGTATGTATGTATGTTTGTATGCTTCAGAATTGTAGAAAAGAACAAAAGAAAGAAAGAGTGAGTTTTTGCTCTTGAACACCAACTGATACTTTGGTCATTAGAGAGAGAGAGAGAGAGAGAGAGAGAGAGAGAGAGAGACAGAGAGACAGAGAGACAGAGAGACAGAGAGAGAGAGAGACAGAGACAGAGACAGAGACAAACAGACAGACAGAGCATTGGTCAATGAGAGCGCTGACAACGTTATCGCTTAATTCTCTGAACAGCGGATTAAGTGTGTACGAGACTGTGAACATTGTGAACATGAGAGAAAATAAGGAACGAAACGCGCATGTGTGTGTGTATGTGCGTACGTGCGTGTGTGTGAGAGAGAGAGAGAGGGGGAGATTATATAGGAGCTGAAGGAGGAGTGTATGCTTGTGTGAATGTGTGATGGATGTGTATGTGCCCGCTCGGGTCTGGTATTCGCTTCTGTGTGTGAGAGGCGAAGAGAGAACGTGTGCGTGTACACGTGATACGAGTGTGTTTGTGAGTGAGAGAGAGAACTTAATGTTTTTCCGTAGATTAAATCGTGCGAGCTTAAGAGAGAGAGACACCGAAACGAAGCTAGAAAAAGTTTGTATGGGCGTGTGTGTGTGAGAGAAAGAGAGAGGGAGACATTGAGAGAGAGAGAAAGAGAGAGGTGGGAGTTAGTGCCAAAGAAGGAGAGATGATGCCTTCGTCTTTATGTAAATAACCCTGTTGGAGTGAACGTAGGGTCCTGCAGGACTTCAAAAGTCTTCAGTCATTCCGTGAAGAGAAATACAGAATCGCGAAATAGCGTCGGTGACGGTTGGTGACGGTGATGGCAAATGTGTTGGTGCTAGTGTTGGTGTGATAGTTATAAGATGGTGGTGGTTGGTGGTGGTGGTGGTGGTGGTGGTAGTAGACAGCAATGGAGATGATGGTAATTTTAGTTTTAATAGTAGAGTGGTGATAACGATGACAGTGGTGGTTGTGGTGGTCTTCGTCGTCCTCTTCGTGGTGGTCGTGGTGGTTATAATAGTGCTGGCGGAGATGGTGGTGTGGTGGTGGTGTGGTAGTGATGGTGGTGGTAGTGATGGTGGTGTTGGTAGTGATGATGGTGGCGTGATAGTGACGGTGATGGTAGTGGTAATGTGGTGATAGTGGTGGCAGTGGTGGTGGTTGTAAGGATGGTGATAATGGTGCTGGTGAAGGTGGTGGTGTAGTGGTGGTGGTGATGGTGGTGATGGTGGTGGTGGTGGTGGTGGTGATGGTGGTGGTGATGGGGGTGGGGGTGGGGTGGGTGGGGATGGTGATTGGGGATGGTGGGTGGGGATGGTGGGGTGGGCGTGGTGGTGATCTATTTCAACAGGTGAGATCACATCAACAAGTCAAATACTAAAATGAACTCATTTAAAAAAAAACAAAAAAAAAACGCTTGTCGTGATTAGAATATGAGTATCAACACCATCACCATCACCATCACCATCACCACCACACCACCACCACCATCTCCACCACCACCATTACACGGTCTGCAGATTTGGGGAACAGAAACGTTTCTGTTGAACAGATAAAGGTTTCTGAAGCACGTTTTGCGAGCCGAATATAGATATGCTGTTTGTTCTCACCAATCATATCAGCATCTTTGTATACGCACTACCTTGGTCTTTCACAAAAAATATAAATTTCCTTCATTTTATGCCCTGGTCTGACTTCGGGAAGTGAGCCGTGAACAAAGTTTGAGAAACGCTTCATTATCAACCTTCCCTTGCATAAAGTATTGTAAGATTACGAATGGCGCAGGAGTGGCTGTGTAGTAAGAAGCTTGCTTACCAACCACATGGTTCTGGGTTCAGTCCCACTGCGTGGCACCTTGGGCAAGTGTCTTCTACTATAGCCTCGGGCCGACCAAAGCCTTGTGAGTGGATTTGGTAGACGGAAACTGAAAGAAGCCCGTCGTATATATGTATATGTATGTGTGTGTATATGTTTGTGTGTCTATAGTTGTCCCCCCCCCCCCAACATCGCTTGACAACCGATGCTGGTGTGTTTACGTCCCCGTAACTTAGCGGTTCGGCAAAAGAGACCGATAGAATAAATACTAGGCTTACAAAGAATAAGACCTGGGGTCGATTTGCTCGACTAAAAGCGGTGCTCCAGCATGGCCGCAGTCAAATGACTGAAACAAGTAAAAGAATAAAAGAGTAGTAGATCTCGTGAATAGGTAGCTTAATTGTAGTAAGATTTTGGCCAGAAATGTAGGCGTCTTCTACCTACGATGGAGAAAATACAAAAGGAGATACAGAATCTTAAACACAACTAAATCTGCAAATTATAAGCTAAAAACTGTCAAATGTCATTATGAAGAAACAAATCTCTGTTTTTTAGACATCCTTTGAATGGTTTAGCATTGGGCAGTATCTTTTTATACTCCAACAGTAACCAGTCATCATATTCGTATTCCATCTTCCTTAATATCTTTTCTCTATTACCTTCATATCTGGTGGAATCTGACGTCTCCCAAATCCTGTGGAAAGTGACTAAAGGGATTAAACTAAAACATGTATCTTGATGGTCAAAATTCAGTAGAGTTGTGTTAACAATGAGCAGAAAACACTGTCCGATGATGTGCTAAGACCCAAAATATTTTCATTAGATATCCTCACCATCCTTTATCTCAATTTCAATAAAAATCATTCCATAAGGGTCACTAAACCACACAAAACTCTAGAAGCACAAAAGCTGCAGTGGATATGATGCTATGGCAAAATAATGAATATTAACTTTTTGCGCAAAATTAATTTCAAACAGAAGTGAATTTTATCTTTATTATCATTGATCTTTTACTTGTTTCAGTTATTGGACTGCGGCCATGCTGGGGCACCACCTTGAAGGGTTTTAGTCGAACAAATTGACCGCATGACTTATTTTAAAGTTTATCTCGTTTCTTTCTTTTCTCTCTCTCTCTCTCTCTCTCTCTCTCTCTCTCACTCTCTTTCTCTCTCTTTCTGCTGTGTCTGTATTCATGACCCTGTTAACTCATATGTATGAATATGCATGAGTGTGTTTGAATGTGTGTGTTTGAGCGTGTTTGAGTGTGTATGTAATTGTGTGGTGTGTGAATGCGTGTAAATCTGTGTAAGTGTGTATCCGTGTGATTGCGTGTAAAATGTGTGTGTGTGTGTGTGTGTGTGTGTGATTACTTGTTCCTGTTTGTTCCTTGAACAGAGAAAAGGAATAAAAAAAATAAAGAACAAAATGTAAGGAAAACAGAATTTTTCCACCATCACCATCAGCTTCAGCATCACCATCACCATCACCATCATCATCATCACCATCACCATCACCATTAGCATCACCATCACCATCGCCATCAACGCCGCCACACAAGTCAATCGCAGGGCTTACCGACCACATAATAAACCGTTAACTTGATGCCTCCTCTAATTTCATAAGCCTGACCTTTACACACATACACACACAGAAACACACACACACACACACACACACACACACACACACACACACAAAGATCTCGAACCGCTCAGCCACTCAACGCTCACCCGCCTCAGGACCCCCAACTCACCCAGTCATCACTACCAAACGTGACCCGTGAGCTACCAAACCGCTCCTCTGCCCTCATCTTCCAAAGGCCAACCAAGACTCTCACTTACCCTATTATAACTCATCACCAAACACCGCCACCGCATTAACAATCAAATCACTCCACCCACAAAGCAAGCCGTCACCCTCACCACCGCCACTACTACCACATCACTACTACCACCATCATCATCATCACCACCACCACCACCACCATTACTTTCACTACCATCATCGCCAACACAGTCAACACCAACATCACCACTACCTACACCACAACCACCACTACCACCACAACCACTACCACCACCACTACCACCACTACAACCACCACCACTACCACCACCACTACCACCACTACAACCACCACCACTACCACCACCACTACCACCATTACCACTTCAACCACTACTCTCACAACCACTACCACTATAACCACTACTACCACCGCCGCCACCACCAAAGACGCCTCTCCACCCGGCTAGGGTTTGTTCCCTTGCGACAATGTTCGCAGGACTTCGCCTTCAAGCATCCACCCACCCACCCACCTACACACAAACACACACCCCGCACCCCTGTCCTCCGACCGCACCCCTACCCTTTCAGTTCTCTTCCCTCCCACCGCTCCGCACTTCCACCACCCCCAGCCAACACCTTCCTCCTTCTCCACCTTCATGTCACTGGGAACATCGTGAAATACAATAAATCAACGTGACCCATCTCCACACTGTATCACACACACACGCACACACACATATACACACACACACACATACGCACACACATATACACACGTACACACGCACACGCGCGCACGCATACGCACCGCATAACATAGCAATCCAGACCGCCACCACTTTCTTTCTCCTCTTCCTTCCGCTCTTCATCTCACACTATCAACATCGCCAACACCACCACCAACACCACCAACAACTACCGCCACTACCACCTCTGTCCCCGTCACCATCATCATTATCACCATCACCAACACTACCACCACCACCATCACTGCCACCACTGCCACCGCCATCACCACTACCATCACCACCGCCGCCGCTGCCCAATGCACTACAAGTCACCGCCACATCACTAAACAACAACGCGGGATCGTCTACGTCTGCGATTCTCAACTAGTGTCCATATGACTCTTAGGGGCCAATGTGACCCTTAAGAGTCCATATAAGTTTACGTGAAAAAGATTGGATATAGGCGCGGGAGTGGCTGTGTGGTAAGAAGCTTGCTTCCCAACCCCATGATTACGGGTTCAGTCCCACTGCGTGGCACCTTGGGCAAGTGTCTTCTACTATAGCCTCGGGCTGACCAAAGCTGTGTGAGTGGATTTGGTAGACGGAAACTGAAAGAAGCCTATCGTGTGTGTGTGTGTGTGTGTGTGTGTGTGTGTGTGTGTGTGTTTTGTGTTTGTGTGTGTGTGTGTGAATCTTTGTGTCTGTGTTTGTCTTGACAACCGGTGTCGGTGTATTTACCTTCCTGTAACTTAGCGGTTCAGCAAAAGAAACTGATGGAATAAGTGCCAGATTTAACAAAAATATAAGGACTGGGTTCGATTCATTCAACTAAAAGTCCTTCAGGATAGTACCCCAGTATGGTCGCAACCTAATGACTAAAACAAGTAAAAATTAAATATTTTAATATTCTTTTATACAATTCCAAATAATATTTAATTATAAAAATATGATTGTAGTTGTTAAACATTGAATAGTTATGGGGGTCCAGTAGAATAGAATGGGAAACGAAGGGGTCTATAGGTAGAAATAGTAGCCAAATCACCCCCCAATTTACACCCTTACCATGCATTTAGGGGAAGGACGGTGTGATTACGGCTGAAGTAGCTAATCATAGACTTACTCAATCAGAGCTAACCTGACGCTAAACGACAACATCAACAACAAAAACAACAACAACTGCAGTAGCAGCAGTAGCAATGACAACAACAACCACGCCAATAAACCTACAGTCACGCCGCCGCTGCCATTAGAACTGGACAACCCAACCATCAATATCTCCACCAAATTCTAACCACCATAAGCGCAGGCATGGCTGTGTGGTTAAGAAACTCGCTTTGCAACCACATGGTTTCGAGGCAGAAAATATTGTCTGATGATGTGCCAAGGCCCAAAATATTTTCATCCTCGCTACCTTTATCAATTTCAATGAAAAATCTCACATAATGGAAACCACGTTGTTTCTGACAACTGCGCGGTACGTTATGCAAGTATGTTAACTGTAGCTCCGGGTTGACCAATGCGTTTGGTAGACAGAAACAACTGTATGGAAGCCCGTCTATTTTTCCCTCTTTGTCTATTCTTTGTTTCGTGTCTTAAGCGAAACTTATTTTCGCCTTGACAAATTTTAGTTAAAGGCTTTTACGGTCCCAATATCTGTCAAACATATATATATATATATATATATATATATATATATATATATATATATATATATATATATATATACGTATTATATATCGTTGCTATTATGTTAAACTGTCGTGTGTCCAAATTTGGCCAAATGCGGTTTTTTTTTTTTTTCAATATTTATTATTGCTTGCAATAGCCGGTTCTTTTAGTCAAACTATCGTATGCCCAGCTGCTTCAGATGTCAAGATACCAAAAATTGTCAAAGTATAGCACAACAGTTTTGCTATGGAATGGTGAAACTATTTTTTCGTTTTCTGAGAAAGCAACGTTTTGGACTAATGACACTTTTGCATAATAGCAACGATATGTATGTATGTATATGTATATATATATATATATATATATATATACACATGCATAAACATATATATATGTATGTATGCATGCATGTATGGATGTCTGTATGTATATGTTTATACATATACTTACATACATACGTACATACATACATATATACACTCACACACACACACACACACACACACATATAAAGAGAGATAGAGAGAGAAATTGTTGTTACTCCAGATAAGTGGAAGTATGGAAGAAAGGAAAGTAAAAATGCACAGAGAATATATAAGAATTAATTAGAATTTCATTAGACTTAAAAATATAGGAATACACTTTACGGGTTTCATATTAGATTTTCAAACGTGAATAGTATATGGAGCTTTGACTCGAATTATGTCCTATTAGGTCATTGTAATAAACATGTTCTGTGAGTGTAATGTTTAACACCAGGTCAACCCTAATCAAACCTAACGACGGTCGAAGGGATTCAGTAATGACCAGCCCGTTTATTTTTGTTATGCTTTTCTGTTCAGGACGCAAACAGAACATGAGATGATCGGGCGCAGTTGTTTGGACGCTGATTATTTGACATGGCTGACTGGACCTTCAGCCTGTTTGGGTGACAGAAATATTGAGCGCTTTGCTAGTGCTGCTGGTGTTTCTTCTGCTGAAGGAGAGTTTAAACTATGAAAACAAATGCTTCGCAATCTTGTATATTAGTCCTGATTTGAATAAACCTTATCTTGCCGTTGTAATTGCGCTGCTAGTGCTGCTGCTGCTGTTGTTGTTGTGTTGTTGTTGTCGTCGTCTTTGTTTGTTGTTGTTGTTGTTGTTGGTGGTGGTGGTGGTGTTGTTGATTTTGATGTTTTGTTTTCCAGTTGAAATCGAAATTAAATGGATTTTGTTACAAGTCGAGACAAACAAGTCTAACACATATAATTGTTAACGTTTAAAAGAAGATAATGATGTAATGAAATATGAACCCGCGCGGCAGACATTTTACAAGTGTTCCTACACAAACAAACACTCACACACGTACACACACACACACACACACACACACACACACACACACACACACACACAGATGCACACATACACACGTGTGCGTGTGTGCGTGTGTGAAGCTATAAATAAATGAACCCAAAAGCACACATATACATATGCATACAAACATATACGCACACATACACTCATATACACTTGCATACGCACATACATATATATATATATATATATATATTTAAGAATATGCATATAAACGTATACATATGTACATATACATATATACACATATATACAATCATGTACATATATGTATATAACACTATGTACACCGTATAACAATATATACACGTACCCAAAGATTGATATACACATCCTATTCACATACATATATAGACGTACACATAGATATATACATACATACAAACACACTTATACATACATAAATGCATACATACACATATACATATATATACTTACATCCACATACATACGCACATATCTATATACAAACACACATTTATATATATATATATATACATATATATATATATATATATATATATATATATATATATATATATATATATATATATAAACATACACATACAAGCATACATACATGTCTACGTGCACATAAGTATACAAACATACATACAAATGTGCATACACACATGTATACACCTACACACACATACACACATACATACATACATACATACATACATACACGTATACATGCATACATACATACATACATACATACATACATACATACATATATGTAAACATACATGCTTGAAAACATACATACAAGCATACACACATACAAGCATACACGCATACATACATATATACATACATACGCGCATACACATACATACATATATACATACACACATACATACATATACACATACATATAAATGTGCGTATATACGTACACGATACATACATACATTCTCTCTCTCGCACACACTCACACATACAATTACACAGTCAGACAGACAGACAGACAGACAGACAGACAGACAGGCAAGCAGGCAGGCAGGCAAACATTCACATACATACATACATATGCGAATGTTCGGAATAAGTAAGTACGGCCACAGGGGAACGATTCGGAAAGCAAGAAATGTTTAATAACCGTTTTGGTGCTATGTATTTCAGTTTTCCTTCTGTATTTCATTCCTTTATTGCTTGTTTGTGTGTTTGTTTGTTTGTTTGTTTTTTTGTTGCTGTTGTTGTTGTTCTTCGCTTTTACAATTTGTTTTGTTCGTTTGCTCGTTTGTTTGTTTGCTGAGTTTTGTTTGTTTTTTACTTCATTTTATTTTATGCTTTTTTAATGTTCTTTTCTTTTTCTCTAGTCTCCGTTACACACACACACACACATGAACACATACACACGCACATACACACACATATATACATACGTATACATATACATATGTACGCATATACATATATATATGTTATATATATATATGTATATATATAATATATATATATATATATATAATATATATATGTATATATATATATATGTATATATATATATATATATATATATATATATATATATATATATATATATATATATATATATATACATATATATATAATATATATAATATATATATATATATATATATATATATACATACATACATACATATACACAACTGTATATGTGTGTGTGTGTATATATATATATATATATATATATTCACACATATGTGTGTGTTTATTCTTTTTGCTTTTTTTGCTTTTTTTTTTTACTTGATGTTTGGGTTGTTCTGTTCTTTTCGCTCCTATACCAGACAAGCTGTGTGTTAAAGTCAGCTTAAATCCTCTGGGAGAAATAATTTGCAAAAATTAGACTGACGGACGGCAAACAGGGTTATTTCAGCGATCGGGGAAAGTTGGCGCATAACCTAGCAGAGGCAGTAATAAACGTGACGAGAGGAGGGAGAAGGGGACATTGACGACGATGGTGACGAGGAGGCAGAGGGAGCATAGTACACCTTGAGAGTTTCGTAGTGCACAATCGCGACTCAAAGAGTTTCGATCTTCGTTCTCTCAGCTGACACACGTTTACAATCGCCGACATATTAAGCCCGTTTCCGTAAAATGACTCGTTTTCATTCGCCGACAAGAATAATGCCTGGTTAGACTTAAAACCTTATCGCAAAAGAATACAAGTCTTTGTTGTTTACCAACGAGAAATAGAACGTAACATATATGGGGGACATGTACGAACATTAATTCATATATGTTTATATGTGTCTACATATGCGTATGGGTGTGTATGTATGTGTATATATATATATATAAATATGTATGTATGTATATATTGTGTCTGGGGAGAATCATTCTCTTTATATATATATATATATATATATATATATATATATATATATGCGCATGTATTATCCGAAGTGTACAGTATTACATATCCATTACAGCCGATCTTACCAATCGGTTTTGCGCTGAAAATTCAACGGAGTGTGAGGCAACAATCCGATTATTTAACCCTGCTCTCGTCAGAGGTACCCGATATGGAATGAAATATGGCGACTGTTGGAGGTAAATAGACACATCCGGCTTGCGGTTGCTGTGAAAAAGATAATGAAACAAAACGAGTAGGGGATTAATTTCAGAGTTAAGCCCCTAAGAACCAAAACATCGCCACTAGGATAATCATGTTGCAATTCGGTAAGAGTTTTTCTGGAAATGTTTGTGAGAAAAAGCGTTTTCCAAAATAGAGATGAACACCTTTCTCCATGTGATCGGCTAGAAAAATTAAGACACTTGGATATTTTCCTACTTTTCTTAACATGAAACCAATGGTAAGCCTTAATCCACAAATAAAGAAATTAGATCCACCAATGAAGTGTTGAGCACTCATTTTCACCGTTCGACATTTACGTGTATATTTCGTGTATTATTATTATTATTATTATTATTATTATTATTATTATTATTATTATTATTATTATTATTACTATTATTATTATTATTACTATTAAGAGAGAGCAGTGCATGCCATCAAAGTGACACTGAGGGGTAAAATTATCGAAGCCCAGAATACCCATCATGACTATCCATCTGATAAGAGTACACCAGGCACATGCATCATTACCATATTTGTGCGACATGGTGACCTCATATCAAGATATGACCTTGCATGACAGCGCATGACCTTGCAGGTGGGGCACAGTCAGAATTTCCTTCAGGTCGAGTAACCTATCCCGCTTAAAAGGTCCCTGAATAAAGGTTGTTTAAGGATATTGAACGAAATACCGATGTTTCCAAAGGGGAATTATCCAAACCCCAAACAATTTCTCTCAACACATGGCTATAATGCTCCCCCACTACTTCTGCTCATGATCAGAGATGCATATATCGTCAGCCACTAAGGGAAATGCTCAACTGGTTAAGGTCAAGCAACTGACAAACAAATCTGTGGTATTCAGCAGAATATTTGCTGTAACCCATCTTTTATACGAAGAAAAAACAATGTACGTGATAACACTTCCAATCAATTAAGATCAGAAGCCATGAGAGCCACTGCTTGATACTGCATCAGGGCATTTATTATTATTATTATTATTATTATTATTATTATTATTATTATTATTATTATTATTATTATTATTATTATTATTATTATTAAGAGTAATGCGGACTTAAATAATCCTGGCAATTAACTTAGTTGCACTCCAATGTATGTCAGGCTAACAAGGTATTAAGTCAATATGGCAGAATGATTTTGCTCAATATTTATTATTGCCTGGTGATGTTATGTAGTACTGTAATGTAAATAACATGTAATATTAGGCATTATTCAATAAATGACCATGCAACAGAAACGCATTACAAAAACTTTTGATACCCATTTTTGTTGCTTTACTCTCTCCCTCTCTCCCTATACATATATATATATACATATATATATATATACATATATATATATATATATATATATATATATATATATATATATATATATATATATATATATATATATATATATATATATATATATATATATATATATATATATATATATATATTTATATTTATATATTTATATATTTGATCCTTTATATTGAACACTCAATATTTCATCTACATTCAATACTTTATTTCATGGTGCCATCCATTTTTATTTTTATTTTATATTATATATTGTATATTATATTATATATTGTATATTCCATATTCTATACCCCACATTAGTTCTGCAGGAATATAAATAAAACATAAAAAACAGACAGTGTTGGAACTCTTTTAAGCAAAATAATATATATATATATATATGTATTTTTTTTTGTTTCAGTCATTTGACTGCGGCCATGCTGGAGCACCGCCTTTAGTCGACCAAATCGACCCCGGGACTTATTCTTTGTAAGCCTAGTACTTATTCTATCGGTCTCTTTTGCCGAACGGCTAAGTAACGGGGACATAAACACACCAGCATCGGTTGTCAAGCAATGCTAGGGGGACAAACACAGACACACAAACACACGCACATATACATATATATACATATATACGACGGGCTTCTTTCAGTT
>NC_142947.1:37610304-37615304 GCF_046866305.1 Octopus bimaculoides | reverse complement strand
GTGCACGTGCTATTGCTCTATGTGTGTGTGTATGCGTGTGCGCGCGCGTGCGTGTGCTTACGTGAGATATTTGAAGGCATTTGCGAGTTTATATGTATTTATTAACGGGGACAGAAAGATAGATAGTTAGAAAGAAAGAGAGAGAAGAGAAGAGTGTGCGAGTGAGGAAGAGTGAGAGGAAGAGAGAAAGAGAAAGAAATGTGGAGAGAGTGGGAGGGAAAGAGAGAGTGAAAGAGAGAATGTGTGTGGTGTCTTTTTAATTGATATTATCAAGTGCAAAATGCGTGTGTGTATGAGAGACAGAGGGGGAGAGAGCAAGAGAGAGAGAGAGAGAGAGAGAGAGACACACACACACACATACAGACAGACAGACAGACAGACAGACAGTAGCCAGACCGCGACAGAGACAATGAGAGACAGATAGATTTCTGTGTTTATGTTTATATATTGCTTTTATTGACTGAGAGTCAGTGAAACGCAGGGTGAACGAGAGATACAAAGAGACAGAGAGACAGAGACAGAAACAGACAGACAGACAGACAGACAGACAGACAGACAGACAGACAGACAGACAGACAGACAGACAGACAGACAGAGGGGGAGGAGAAAGAGGAGGAGGTGCGAAGGAGTATAAGGCTAGATTAAGGAATCTGAAGACATTGAGACAACGTCAAATGAAATAAGTTCTTCAACTCTAATATAACATATAGACCTTCAAACAGTTTCGAAGAAGTGGCGGTGGTGGGAGCATTAATGGAATCATTTATGCTGGGTGTTTTCTATTTCTTTTCTTTTCTTTTTTTCTTTTTTTTGTTCTTTTTTTTTTGTTTTTCGTGGAACAAATTGTTGTGATGGACCCTATTCCAATCCCTTTCCACCTACGAAAGATAACAGTCCGAGACGGGGGACGATGGATGGGGCAGGGAAAGAGAGGTGGGTCTGGGAAGACTTCTAATCATTACTAATCTTATCACGTTAAAGTAAACCTCGTATAATTGGAAATAGACGTAGACACACGCTCACATACATACACATACATGCACACATACACTCACACACATTTAGACGTTTACACACACAGATACATACATATAAATACAGACATTCACACACACACACATATATATATAAATGGATATTTATACACACTCACGCATACACACACTGAAATACACTCACAAACACATATACCAGACAGCTTTGTGTAAACATAGAAAAAGAAGACTACTACGTTAATTGGAAACTTTTTGGGGTTTTTTGGGGTGTTTTGGATTTGTTTTTTAAGTAATATGATTTGTTGTCCTGTTATCTGGGGAAATCTTCCGTGGTTGTTGTTGTTGGCGTTCATATTGTTATTGTTGTTGATGTTGTATTATCGTTTATGTCCTGAGTTCTAATCCTATATAACTGACCTTTACCTATCATTGTTCCGCCGTTCATAAACTGCATCTCTGATTGTTGCTGTTGTTGTTGTTCTTGGTCAGTTTTGATTGAGAAGACCTATGATTAAAAGTCTTTCATCCATGACCAATTCGTATTTTCGTTCAAACAAAGTGGTCTTTTAGGGGTCAGTCCACATCATTCCGCAAAGAGCATGGGACCGTTTTGCCGGTTTCTCTAACCTGTATACTGTATTGTATACTGTATATTCCCCATCTGGATGGGACGCTGGTCCGTCGCAGGATTACTCATGTTTACCTGCTGGAATAACGTGAAATGAAGTATTTCGCTCAAGAACACAGCGCATCATCCGGTCCAAGAGTCGAAACCACAGTCTTACGGTCATGAGTCCAACACTCTAACCACTAAGCTATACGCCTCCACACGTAATGAAACCTATTTTTCCTAATACGTTCACTGATTCAGATATCACTGATTCTTATAACACAGTGTGTGCGTTTTTAATCAAACGCTCGTGATAAACGAGGATAGACATTTTAATCTTAAAAAAACCCATAAGAATACTTTATATATTGGTCCATCCGGTTTATTTAAGCCCTTTGTAGGAAAGTCAATAAGGATATGCTGTTGTTGATGAAATCCGAACACTGGCTTGAAACTAGTCCAGCCCATCCTTCTCTACAAATACACACACACACACACACACACACACACACACACACACAAACTAACAAACATACACACACATATACACAAACAGACACACACACACCAGCAAACACACTCTCAGAAACACACACTCACAAACATATACAGACACACACACAAACACACACAGATACACATCCAAATACACACACAAACACACACACATGAGATATCTCAATGAATCAAGAATTTAGCTTGTATGTTATTTAATATATCTTTATTTGTATTTGTCACTGGCCACTTTGAATTATTTCCCTTTGTTACATATTCGTTTCTTTTATGCAAATTACTTAGGCCATAAATGTGTTCTCTTTCTTTCTTTCTTTGAATCTGTCAAATCGTCTTATTCTGGGAAAGATAAGGAAGAAGAACAGCTGTACTGACGAAGCCTACTTTAGACAAAAGCACATGTCCACAGCTGTTCTCATCTCTTCAAACAGTCAGTCTGTCTTTTCTGTAATAGCATGTCAGTCTTGTTACTTGACATTATCTTCCATTTTCATTTGGAGTTGGTCCCGATCGCCACCAGGCGTTAATCGTATTTTTTTCTGAAAGCGAGAATAATTTCAATAACTCAAGAATTTTTCTTGTACATAATATATATTTATTCATCTATGTTGTCCAAATACAGGCTATTGGCCACTGAGTTATCTCCATTAGCAGCTTATCGTCTCATATGTGTGCATTTGCATGTGTGCGTATACATCTATGTGCATGTGTGTATTATGATTTCGCTTTGGCATAGCGAAACTTAAAATCAGTTGTTAGAACTCAATATACTTTTGCTGTAGAACAGTGACACACAACCAGGGTCCATATGGACCCTGAGTGCTCATATAAGATTTTGGAGGGCCCACGCAACAAAATAGTTAACTGGGGATGCACAATAGTATTTTAAGAGCCCCTGAAAAAATTTCGCTTCAGAAGTATGTATTGGTATGTATTGCAAGAAACAGCTGGGTTTCTTTCTAACATTTTACATAGTTAACCCTACACAAGTTAATGTGTGGAAAACAAAATAGGAATCTTAAAAAAGTATCTATAAAACTTTTTTTATACATCAAATAGCTATGGTGGTCCACTAGAATAAAACAATAATCAAAGAGGTCTATAGAAAAAAAGAAAATGGTTGAGGACTCCTGCTGTAGATGTAAATTTGGCACAACAGCAGCAAGTTCAGGAGAGGATGTAAGTCGATTACATCGACTCAAGTGTTCAACTGGTACTTATTTTATCGACTCCGAAGAATGAAAGTTAAAGTCGACCTTTACGGAATTTGAACTCAGAACGTAAGGACGGATGAAATGCCGCTTAGCATTTTCTGACTATAGGTTGCTATATGTTCACTTTGGCGAACATTAGTGTTCCGGATTTGTTGTCTGTGAATCTGTGAGTACAAATATACTGCAAATTTGTACTATAGTGAATGATCCAAATACTAGGAACATACGACTTATAGAACGTAATGGATTTCTGCTCAAGCAAAAATACCTTCTCCTACTAATAGAAAATAGCATACAACGATCAAAAGAGACATCTATAGAATAACTTAGGTCAACACGAGAAAGACAAACCCATCAACGGAACACAATACCATTTCTAGTAACACACAATCCACATCACCAAAACATTTTTATCATCAAAACAAATTAACCAATAATGAAACAAAGTGAAAAATAAAAAAAACAAACGCTTATCTTAATCGAAACGCAACCACATAACCTAAAGAAATTACCAACAAAGGCAAAATTCAACATGAACAAACAGGATAAAACATTCACAGTATCCAAGTGTGATGATAACAGATGTGGAACGTGTCAATATATGCATACTGGCAGATCCATTAGAACAGAAAATGGACAGATTTTCATAAATGCAGATATGAACTGCAAAAGCAGAAATTTGATCGTCTGCATTAAATACCCTAATTGCGAGGAACTATACATTCGCGAGACAGGGAATACATTATCGGAACGCTCACAAGTTCACAGACAACAGGTTCCGGTACACAAATGTTCGCCAAATTTCATTGAGCGAACATTTAGAAACATGTAGTCAGAAAATGTTTGCAATTTTTCCTTTCCACAGACTACATAACACAAGTGAGGTTAGAAGAAAGATGAAAGTAAAACGTTTCATTAAAATGTTCAAGCCTCTTCTGACCGGAAATAGCAACAATAATATAACAACCAGTTAATGATGTGGATTTTAAAATATCTTTAATATACGAATATAAACAAATTACAGAAGACTCCCACCGATTGAAATAAAAGTGATCGAAACCAACTAAGTTTGCTCACTCATAAAACCATTACATGTAAACCGCAAGCTAATTGGTTAAAATAAAGGCGTGATCTATGCCAGTAATATCGGTGCGCCTGGCAAACCGTGACCTTTAAGCTGCATGTTATTTTGTCGGAGCCTTCTAAAAGGCATAAAAAGGAGAAAAAGTCAGTCATTTTACTACAGTCGTCAAGCACTCAACTCAACTGTCAGTCAATACATTTTGAAATTTGATGATTACTACGAACATATGAAGGCGCTAATTGAAGTTTATGAACATTATAAAATATTTTTTTAACGTTTAATATACTTCGACATTGTAAGAAATTTTTTTTAAATGCAATAATAAAAAAACCTGAAAACCAGGCCATGTTGTAACTTTATTCAACTGACATATCATTCTAAACACATTTATACAAATTCAGGGAAAATTATATATATATTTACACACACACACACACACATATATACGCACACACATATATGTACATATACATATCTATCTATATATATATATATATATATATATATATATATATATATATATATATACATACACACACACACATACATATAATGTACTGTTCCTTGATAGAAAATTCAACAAA
>NC_142947.1:37602804-37605304 GCF_046866305.1 Octopus bimaculoides | reverse complement strand
ACTTTCCGAAGTGTTCCCCCACCCGACATTCAAAGCTGGCCATTTGAAATACAGATACTACTCATTGTTGCTAGCTAAGTGAACTGGAGCAGCGTGAAATAAGGATACAAAGCGTCACCGAGAATTGAACTCACGACTTTACGATCGTCAGCCGAATACCCTAGCCACTGAGCCATGCGCCTTCACAGTGTCTTTAATGATAAATAACAAAAATAACAAATGATAAATAACAGTGTAGATATATAAAAAGCAACAGCATAAGACAAATATAGGCACATACCAAAATTAATATATTAAAAAATAAAAATATGAATGATAAGGACGCATAGGAACACAGTAGGGGATAGACACGTTGAATAGAATAGGCTTAGTAGCGGCAAAATTGAAGACCTTGACCGCCATAGGGAAAACAACGATTAAAGTGTTTACCAAATAAATATATATATAGCAATAAGAAAATGGAGGGGAATATGTGGTACTCTTCAACTTGCAGACATTGTATTATGTCAATTTACCTGTTTATTTTTCAACCAAGAGGACAATAAAAACAATATACAAACACATGACATATTATGTCGTATCAGTAAAAACACTACAGTAATAGTAATTGGGTATCCTTCCGGCAGTATATTGGACAGATATTATTCCTTAGTGGGTTGGATTCACAACCCCTAACTTTCTTGGATTATATATATATATATATATATATATATATATATATATGGGAAAATTTACGAATAAAACAACAGACGAAGACAGGTGGTGTAAACAACAAATGGATGTATTAGTTTAACGCTCGGGAATAGAGAAAGTCTTTGACGTTTCGAGCCTATGCTCTTCAACTGAAAGGAACACAGAAAGAAATAAGGAGAGAAACAAGGAGAATATATATATATATATATATATTATAAGGTTTTTAACTTTTAAATTTTCATATTCAAAAGAGAAATCGATATATCGAGTTTGAAGTCTCTGTCTCTTTTGAATATGAAAATTTAAAAGTTAAAAACCTTATAATATAAATATAAACTGTGAGAACGACCCTTAAGGAATCTAGTTAATGATCCCCTAAGGTAAGTTCTTATGCTCTATTGGTAACGGTTGCTACATCCTCTGGAAAATTATTATATATATATATATATATATATATATATATATATATATATATATATAACTTAGCAGTTAATTATATATTTGTTAATTATATTTACGATTGTTGCTAGTATAATGTTATTTTAATTATTAATGTTAATAGATAGGATGGGCTCGCATCGTATGTATATCTAATTTATAGTATAGATACCCGATTTATAGGTATTATATTTTCTCAGTAATGTCCGTTTAATATTTTATCATATTATCCTTCATTTATCATTTCTATTATATCCTCAGCACCGGGGATATAATAGAAATTTTAAACATTACTTTATCGTGTCCATTATACGTATATTTATTTGTATGGACAGGATTCAGGACTCCTACGTGCCTGCTGCTGATTTATTTAGGCTATGATGTAACAGTCTGGTATTTTTACCTTTAGGTGTATTCCTTTTCCTTTCGTCATATATTGTGCTGCCACTCAATATATTCTATTACTACTATATGTACTTCCCCACCCCACCTCTGCCTTTATGTTTTTCTCGTATAAGAGTTACTGATTATAATATTAATTATAATCAATATACATATATACTTGATTATAATATTTATTATAATCAATATATATATATATAATATTTATTATAATGAATAAATATATATATATATATATAATATTTATTATAATCAATATATATATATATATATATATATATATATATATATAATATTTATTATAATCAATATATATATATATATATATATATATATATATATATATATATATATATATATATATATATATATATATATATAATATTTATTATAATCAACATATATATATATATATATAATATTTATTATAATCAATATATATATATATTATATGTGCGTGTGTGTATATGTGTATCTATGTATCTATGTGTGTATAAGTGTGTGTTTGTCCCCCACCATCACTTGGCAATCGGTTTTGTTGTCTTTACATCCCTGTAATTTAGTGGTTCGCCGAAAAGAGAACGTTAGAATAAGTACTAAGCTTAAAAAGTCCTAGGGTCAATTTGTTTGAGTAAAACCCTTCAAGGCAATGCCCCAGCATGGCCACAGTCAAATGACGCAATCAAGTAAAGGATAAAAGATAAAGATAATGATAAAAGAATTCCAAAAACCATATTTTGATAAAAAAATATATATATATACTTAAATTAGAAATTTTAAGTATTTTCTGAACAATGTAAACTTTAATAAATGCTTTCTTTTAGTAAAAGTTACATACATCAAACCAAATAATAACCACCCTTCTTCATTATAGTGTAGATGGATGGCGTAACTCAATAATGGTTATATAGCGCGCACACTAAGCGATCACTATGTTACTTCAATAAGATGGATAGTTTGGGGTAGC
>NC_142947.1:37585304-37590304 GCF_046866305.1 Octopus bimaculoides | reverse complement strand
TGTTAAAATATTTTCTGTATTGCAGAAGTATAGCCAATTTATTGCAGATAAATTTTAACAACAAAATTTGATGTGGACCCTGTTAGTAAACTCAGTGGCCAGGTAAAATAGGCAAAACTAAAAGCCTTATAACAACAAGGTCGACTAAAGAAATGGAAAGGCCATTTTCAGAACCTTTTTGAATGATTTCCAATCACTACTGACAACCCTTTAAGAATTATCAGAAACCACAAAATAAACATCAAAGTAGGAGCTTCACAGCAGATAAAGTAATACAAGTTCTGATTGATTCGAGCAGCGGATCCACTGAGATCTGGGGAATTTAAGGATGTACTTCTCCACCTTTGCAACTTGGTTCGCTTGGTGCAACTTGGTACAATTGTGCAAATGTGTAACTGTGGTTCTCAACTGGAATACACACTACCCTTACGAATCCATATAAGATTTTAGTAAATTTTAAGTTTAATAAATTGGCTACACTTCTACAATACACAATATTTCAACAATTTTTGTAAATACAATTTCTAGTAATATTTAGTTCATAAATATATAGTAGGATCATTTAAACATTGAATGACTAGGAGGAGGGTATATCCGAGTAAAATGTAATCAAAGATACCTATAGGTAAAAAGGGAGTTCCGAAATACTGGTCTGCAATCGAAACCTACTCAATAAATGGATCGAAGGCTGCACCGTCGCTTTCTGTAAAGAAAAGTGATTTAGATTTAATGTAGAATTAGCAGAATATTACATTAGTCGATAAATTAAGTACCAGTTACACACTGGGGTCGATGTAATCGACTTAATCCCTTTGTCTATCCTTGTTTGTCCCCTCTGTGTTTAGCCCCTTGTGGGCAATAAAGAAATAAGAAACGTTAGCACGCCAGGCGCAATGCTTTGCGGTATTTCGTCTGTCTTTGCGTTCTGAGTTCAAATTTCGCCGAGGTCGACTTTGCCTTTCATCCTTTCGGAGACGATAAATTAAGTACCAGTTGCGCATTGGGGTCGATCTAATCGACTGGCTCCCTCCTCAAAAATGTCGGTCCTTGTGCCTTGAGTAGAAAAGAATAATGTCAATTCGTCTACGAATTGTCAGCCATCATGTATGTATGATTGTAAGAAACCTATATTCCATTTCGTTGAAAGTCTGAGTTTCAGGTCACAAAAAACATCTCATAAATAAACCTTACTGTGTTGTATTGAGTACATTCGCGTCTTTGTTTGTTATATAATAGAAACATGCGGCGTATAATACTCGCACAACTTGGACAAACATCTCTATCAAACTTTGTGTGCTTGCTTGCGTGTATGTGTATGTGTGCTTGCAAATGTATGGATATGTGTGGTTCACCTTCACCAGCACTTAAGACATTCTCTTCGCGTGTGCGAGCGCTCATGCGTGTGTGTGTGTGTGTGTGTGTGTGTGTGTGTGTGTGTGTGTGTGTGTGTGTGTGTGTGTGTGTGTGTGTGTGTGTGTGTGTGTGCATTTCGATGCTTTGTTTACAAAAATATGCTTACTAATGAACGTATGCCTGCCTGAGCATATTGTTAAGTATCTGTATAGAGATATGTGTGTATGCGTATGTATGTGTGTGCCTTTGTGCGTGTTAGTGTGAATGCTTGTGTTAGTGTGTGCTTTATGCCATGAGACAAATGCGAAATAAAAAAAAAAATGCAAAGAAATACCATGATGACGAATGAAAAAAACAAATGCAAAAAACAGATCGGAAACAAATGAAAAGTTCTGGAACGGTTTTTTTTTTTTTTCTCTTTTTGCTTTTTTGCTTTTTTTTTTTGCTTTTTCTTTTTTCTATATATAATATTGTTGACAAGGTTTCTGTTACAGGGATTGTTGAAAACATGGAATTAGATAGCGGAAAAACGAAATGTTTATCCAATTAAAGCGAGAGAGGAAAAAAAATATGGCCACTTATGTAAATGATGTTTAATAAACAAATAAATATAAATATAACAACAACAACAACAACAACGACAAAAACAACGGCAAAAATAATTTGAATCAACTTTTCTTTGAAAAAAAAGGGAAACTGAAACGAATAAAATAAAATGGTAGATGAAAGGAAGGAAGGAAGGAAGGAAGGAATGAAGGAACGAACGAACGAACGAACGAACGAACGAACGAACGAACGAACGAACGAAAGAACGAAAGAACGAAGGAAGGAAGGAAGGAACGAACGAACGAACGAACGAACGAAGGCTGATAAACAGACAGACTGACAGAAAGGAAGAACGACTGACTGAATGGTTAAAAAGAAAGAAAGAAAGAAAGAAAGAAATATTGAATGAATGAAAGTACGATTTATCGAAAGAAAGAAAGAATGGTAACAAAAGACTTTGCTTGTCGTCTTCCCTCGACGGCACCATCTTACCAATGAAGGTTTTCATTTGTGATATTGTTTCACCCGAGATTTGTTTTCTTTTGTTTATACGTTTCAGTCTAGTCGTTTGTTGCTGTTAAATAAATTTTATGTGTTTATTGGATTTCAAATCCGTTGTAATGGAGACGTGAGATTTGTTTAACAACGTGACTTACTGAGAAATATATGTTCGCCACCATCCCTAAACAACCCGCTCCTTCAAACTTATATACGCACACGTATTCATGAAAGTAAATGCACATGTGTGTGTGTGTGTACTTACATACAGGAGACCAAAAGTGTACGTACGCCGCTATATGTATATATATATTTTTTTTTTTTTTTAATGGAACGAGAACGTAACAGGCGACTACGAAACATTCGGACAGTTAGACGATACAAAACAGGACAGGAAAAAACAAGGAAGGGTCATTCGGAGCTTTCTATCTTCAGTCAAGTACCAGATCGTCTTTGCAGTTTCGGCCGGTTACTCTCGAGACTGCTCTAATCTGGCCAGCCCCAAGAAAATCTAAGTTAAGAGCACTAGATTCTTTGGAAAGAAATCAAGCGAATGTATATGAAAACAAGGACGAAACAAACGGAGAAATGGTACACAATTACAAATACAAACAACAGGACATTAACAACAGGTGTCTTTTGACTAGGGACGAATTAAATCAAGCTGGCATGTGTGGAAGTAAAGCCTTACGGCAGGAACGTAGAAGACGAAAGTCATGGGAAGGAATATACGAGGTGCCACACGGATGGTAGTCGAACCAAGAAAGAAAGGTCAGGCTTGGTCGAACACCGGTCACGTGGAAGGAGTGGAGAGAGGTAATGCTAGAGGGATTGAAGAATTAGGGAGAATTATTGAGTATGTCTGCCTGCTGGAAATAACAGTCAAAACTCATTTAAACCGACCGCCGGAAAAATAACACTGACAATAACTACAGAAATCAACTAGAAATTGAATATATATATATATATATACGTACGTATGTATGTATGTATGTATGTATGTATCAAAGGTATGTAGTCCATGTATAAACGGGGCAAATTTAACTATTTCTCCGTAGATTGAAAAGAAAAAAACATTACTTAACCAATAGCAGAGAAACAAACAGAAACACTGTTTATATACACAACAAACCCAATATCTTCAAAGAATTGGAGCGACTAATTTGCATACTAAACCCTAGGGCTGATTGGGCTGGTTACTTGGTTACTGGTTTAGTACCCTTGAATGGGACACCGGTCCATTGCAGGGTTCAAGGTCAGTAATTTTGAGGGAAGCAGCGAATCGATTACATTAATCTCAATACTTGACAGTTACTTTATTTTATTGACTTCGATGGGATGAAAAGCAAAGTTGACCTCGGCGGGATTTGAGCTCAGAACATTACGAAAAGAAAAGAAATACCGCAATGCACTTATTCATTATTCTTAGGTATTGTTTAATTATGTAACCAATTATTAATCGATTGTGCAATTAATCTGACCTCAGGCAGAGGGGACATGTCATTGAAGAGGTCACGTGTGACACCGAAAGGGCTTTGATGAACACATCTGATTGATTAATTGGTTGATTGATTGATTGATTGATTGATTGATTGACTGATTAACGGAACGATCAACGAAACGATCGATTAGATAATTGGTTAAATAGTCAGCCAATTGTCGAATAATAAGGATGTGAAAGCTAGTGCACGTGTGTTTATCATTAGCATAATGAACCAGTGTGTGTGTGTTTATTATTAATACAATGACCCTCCCGAGATCCAACAAAATATGTTTCAACACACGAGGTTCACATCGAAAATCTTGCAAACTGAGACAGACAGACCTGAAACAGATCTGGAGTAGAGAGAACAAGTCATTGATGAGGTCTCGAACTGTGACGCAAGGACTTTGAACAAATACAACTGATCGATTGGTTTAATTAAACAGTCGATTAGTTAATTAGCCAAATGGTAAAATTGACAAATAATGCAGAGGTGAAAGAGTGCCAGTGCCGAAATACAACAAAATATGTTTCGACACACGAGTAATCCAAATGCAAAAATTAAATAGAGGACTATGGCAGACTATTGAGAGCAATCAGGTGTCTTTTGACTAAGGACGAATTAAATCAAGCTGGCGTGTGTGGAAGTAAAGCCTTACGGCAGGAACATAGAAGATGAAAATCATGGGAAGGAATATACGAGGTGCCACACGGATGGTAGTCGAACAAAGAAAGA
Source organism: Octopus bimaculoides (assembly GCF_046866305.1). NCBI lineage: Eukaryota > Metazoa > Mollusca > Cephalopoda > Octopoda > Octopodidae > Octopus > Octopus bimaculoides. Next base: position 37,585,688 of record NC_142947.1, on the reverse strand, counting down.
AAGGTCAGGCTTGGTCGAACACCGGTCACGTGGAAGGAGTGGAGAGAGGTAATGCTAGAGGGATTGAAGAATTAGGGAGAATTACTGAGTATGTCTACCTGCTGGAAATAGCAGTCAAAACTCTTATTTAAACCGCTGGAAAAATAACACTGACAATAACTATAGAAATCAACCGTCTGCGAGTATACAGGTTAAGAAAATCATTCAACATACCAATAATTCATTTATAAAATCCTCATGTCAGCGTCAAGATGGAAGAAGAAGCGTAGGAAGGATATAGCTAAGGTACAAGAGTAAGCTCAAAGGAACCTGAATTCGACAAAGGTTCTTCCTAGAAACATTTGAAAAATTGCATACAATCACAACGAATGGAGGTTAACTTGC
>NC_142947.1:37575304-37580304 GCF_046866305.1 Octopus bimaculoides | reverse complement strand
TATATATATATATATATATAAACATATACATATAAATATATATCATATATATGTATACGTATGTATGTTTATATATACATATACATATGTATATATACATACATATACATATATATATGTGTATGTATATATATATATATATATATATATATATATATATATAATCAAAAGCAATGTAATTGGCACACTTGTATACGCCATATCTCAATGGTTTTTATGCAAACGTAGAAGTGTTCTGAAGACCTTTTCGTGAACCCTGACCCCCTATTAATCTAAATTGTTATTTACTCAGTATTCTATATCAAACGGAACCTCAGGAATAAAACGGAGCTAGCTATCCTACAATTAAATTGCCCAAAAGAAAGTAATACATATGCATGTATACATACATTCATGCGTATATACATTAATGCATACATACATACATACACCATAAATACATATACACAAATACATACATATACACACAGATATACATACACCATAAATACATATACACACATACATACATACATGCATACATACATACATATATACATACATACATACATACATACATACATACATACATACATACATACATACATACATACAAGAAACTGTGCACAGTTGTGGAAATCAGCTACCCAGTGGATGTTAACATAAAGCTAAAGATCAGCGTAAAAAAAAATATCTATCCTGAACTATTGAGAAATCTGCAGTTACTCTATCCAGATTACAAGTTCATTATACCAGTGATTATTGGAGCACAGGGATGTGTAATACACTGTCTAAATACCAATCTTGAGAAATTAGGCTTCTCAATACCAGAAATAAGAAAGCTGATTCGAAGACTACAGATCCAATCCACCACTGGAACTGTCAAAATCTGTAAAACTTTCCAGGATTTTATCATCTAAATATATATGAGCATGTTTAGATGTGCAACTATGTGCATGAACATACATACATAAAACAAAACATACAAATCGGCACATAGATACATACATACATACATGCATGTATACATGCATACAAACCAAAAATACCCTGTTGTTGATGTTGAAATTCCAATGAAGGAACCCTTGATCTAGGTTAGAAACCAGTTCTTTCTCTACAGGCAAGAAATCTTGAAATAAAATTGAATAATGACATACATACATATACGCACACACACGCACACACGAATACATACATACATACATACATACATACATACATACATACATACATACATACATACATACATAGGCATCTATCCGCTTCGGCAACAAACATCTTTTTTATGTGAAGAGAATAATCACCACAGACAGCAATTGCTAATCCGACTATCGTGACGCTAACCTATTATCTCAAATCCCTGAGAACCGGTCAAAGTCTACCATAAAGAGATCAAGAATAATGTAAAAAATTTAAAAAAAACGCTGATGCTACCACTAAACTTTTATGCATCTCAGTGACGTCTGTGGAACATATTCAATTTAACTAAAGTTTTCCAGTTTTTCTAAGCTGTCGTTGAGCGAAAAGCCATTCTTACCAAGAGTAAAGAAGAAAAAAAACAACTGTTCTAGTATTTAAGGTTATCGATGATGTTGCTGAAGAACACATGGAATCATGTGATTTTAATTGCTGGACAATTAATACACAGCTGCTATTACTTTTAAAGAACACCTAAGGAAAACCTGCAGTGCATGTGCTAATGAAATCAATTAACGGAAGCAACCCAGTTGGAAAACAAAACTTGAAGAAAACATCAACAATATGCGCCGACATATTGGATGGATAACCAGGATAATAAAATGCAAAGGGTATAATGAATTCACGTCTCACCAAGTACATCTTATACAAAAAATAACAAAACTCTTCGGCAATTCTTTACGCCAAGTTTTTGAGCAAAAGCTAATCACTTAAAGCGCGAATTCAGGACAACGCTGAGCGAAAACCTTCGTTACCATTGGGGAATTTGTGGGCGAGCCAATAAACACCACAAGTTTGCTCCCAATTCATATGATTTATACCCGGCGATGAGAAAGGAAAACATTACCGTTAAGAAATCCCCTTCTAAAGATCTTGAATCATTCCGGTTTAAGATCTAGAACTAAAAGACAAAGCTCAACCAGGATGCACTATGGTTAAATACAATTAGGAATAAATACTGTACCAACATTGACAGTTAAACATACGCGGTTAACCTTGGAACTTTCACTATAGCTGTTGGCAAACGACATAATGGGATGACACCGAGAAGAGACCGAAATAGTTTCATACAAGTTGAAGAGGTTGATTCTCTACAGAAAACCTTTAATATGTATCTTCAAAAAATCTATGGAAGGCCAGATTGACATATCAAACTGGCTTGTTGTAGCATGGATGAATCTTGCTAAACATGAAACTACCGTGTTGGCAGAAAATTATAGGCCCATTACTTTCCTAAACATTCTGCCCGAGTTTTACATAAGCTGCCTCAACTAATTCCTCCAAGATAATTTTGAGTACAACAATATTGTGACTGATGAACAGGCAGAGGGAAAGAAGGGCTTGTAGAGATGCACTGTCCGAAGTAAGAGATTCCCTACAATCTAAATGTATTGCAAAAGTCGGCATTACTTGGAACTGCACGCATATTGGGTAAAGTACTGCCTGTCTGAGGTCCTTGTTGTGACTTGACAAACGGTACAAACCCCTGGTAGATACAATATCTTCAATCAACAACCTCACGATATTGTATGCTGTGCGACGTCTATAATAATAATGATAATCCTTTCCCCTATAGGCACAAGGCCTGGAATTTGGTGGAATGGGGGCGCTTGTCGATTACATCAACCCCAGTGCTCAACTGATACTTGTTTTATCGACCCCGAAAGGATGAAAGGCAAAGTCAACCTAAGTGGAATTTGAACTCAGAAAGTAAAGACGAATGAAATACCACACGGCATTTTGTCCCGCATGCTAACGATATTGCCATCTCACTGCCTTGATTATTATTATTATTATGAGCTGACACGCCGGGAAAAATGCTTAGCGGCATTTCGTCCACCTTGACGTTCTGTGTTCAAATTCCGACGAGGTCGACTTTGCCTTTCATCCTTTCGGGGTCGATAAATAAGTACCAGTTGAGTACTGGGGTCGATGTAATCGACTAACCACCTTCCTCGTACTTGCTGCCCTTCTGCCGAAATTTGAAACCATTATTATTATTATTATTACTATTACTGCTGTTATTATTATTATTATTATTATTATTATTATTATTATTAAGATGGCTGCAAAGTGAACGTGTCGAGTAAAACATGTTTTATCAGCCACATGGAAAGTCTTAAATTCTTGACATTAATTTATTTCTGTTGTAACGGCTAACTGACCACAAGACACTACCACTTCACACAAGAAACTATGTTCTTCTTCTTCTTCTTCTTCTTCTTCTTCTTCTTCTTCTTCTTTTTCTTCTTCTTCATCATCATCATCATCGTCTTCTTCTTCTTCTTCTTCTTCTTCTTCTTCTTCTTCTTCTTCTTCTTCTTCTTCTTCTTCTTCTTCTCGTTAATAACAGCCAGTCTATCATTTCTTCTTGAACTCTTAGCGGGTGGTGGGTCAAGTGAGCTCTTCCAAGCGCCAAATGACATCAACGTTCAAGACTATTCCTTAGTCCTACCAACTATCACCGCCATCAATGTTAGTTGGTTCTTCAACGAGGAACACACATTACGTTCAGTACATTAAAAAATATATGACAATATAACGTGAAACGCGCTGTATAGAGTAGGCCGTATACGTTAAGTGAGTAACTAGCAACAGAACGAATTTGACATTGACACTTTTGATGGCGTCGCGAATGCTTAATCCTGTGTGTTAGTGAGTTGGCGGTAGAAGAGGTTTTATATCGGTCGTTATTTCTTGGATAAATGTTCCAGTTCTTTTTAGTCATTTTCATTTGGGAAGAGTAGATATTTCATTTTGTTTTGCTTTAAACAACTTTGAGCTGAAATAATTTTTATAACTGGTTATCAACCATTTTTTTCTTTTTTCCTATGGACTCCTTTTTATTACTATTTTACTCTGGTGGACTCCCTTAGCCATTTAAAGGTTTTAAAAATTAGCTTTATAGATATGTCTTTCAAAATTCTTATTTTGTCTTGCATACGTTCCCTTCTGTAGGCTTGCAATATCACTCACGGAGAGAACATGCTTCAGTGAGCAGAAACTCTTTTATTCTTTTATTTGTTTCAGTCATTTGACTGTGGCCATGCTGGAGCACCGCCTTTAGTCGAGCAAATCGACGCCGGGACTTATTCTTTCTAAGCCTAGTACTTATTCTATCGGCCACTTTTGCCGAACCACTAAGTTACGGGGACGTAAACACACCAGCATCGGTTGTCAAGCGATGTTGGGGGACAAACACAGACACACAAACACACACAAACACACACACACACACACACACACACACACATATATATATATATATATATATATATATATATACGACGGCCTTCTTTCAGTTTCCGTCTACCAAATCCACTCACAAGGCTTTGGTCGGCCCGAGGCTATAGTAGAAGACACTTGCCCAAGGTGCCACGCAGTCGGACTGAACCCGGAGCCATGTGGTTGGTAAGCAAGCTACTTACCACACAGCCACTCCTGCGCCTATATAGTTTCCAATCAATTCCAAAGTACAACAGTCACGGAATGATCAGTCTTGTAAGTGAATTGGATAAAGAGGAACTGAGCTAGAAGGTCTACTCCTACATGTAAAAAATATATTTACGTTTTTGGGGGGGGGGGGGCGTTTGCTTTGTTCTTTGGGGGGGGGGTTCTTTTGTGTTTTGGTGGCGGGGGCTACGATTTTGTCCCAAACAAGCTTTGAGGCCACGTAGCTTAAGGGACTTCAAAGAAGGAAAAGAAGAAGCCTACAAATTCAAAAGATGTCGATTGATAACATATCATAGATCAGAGGAAAACAAGACAATGGTAATAAGATCCGGTGAGTAGCAGTTCCAGAGAAGTTATTAGAATAAAAGGAC